>NW_009221463.1:0-2011 GCF_000690835.1 Fulmarus glacialis
CCACCCAGCAGCAGGACCTGGCAGCGCCTCCGCTGGCATGGGGTGCCCTGTCCCCCAGGGATACTGAGTCCTGGCATAGGTGCTGCTGCAGCAGGGTCCCGCCAGCTGGGTGAGCCCCTCCAATACAGCCTTTCTTATTTTGGAGGTATCAAGATCCCCACAGCTCCGCTCCCACCAGCCAGGGAGGAAGGGGCAGACCTCCCAGGACAACTCCTTTGCGTGGTGGGAGCTTCCCAGCTCTTGGCCAAGGAGCAGAAAGCACAAACCCTGCACAGGGTGAAGCAGCCACGCCACTGCCTGGCTCTCCCCCTGCCCCACATGCATCCTCCCCCCACCGCAGGACCCACGCCACAGGAGCCCCACTAACATGCTGCGACACCGAAGCAGCGCCTGGAGCCTCAACTCCTGCTCGCCGTTCCTTCAAAAGAGCCCCAAAGCACCAACACTTCCCCAGGGGCCAAACAAAACTCAGCAGTGCCCTTCCATCACCGGCACTTCAGAGCCAGAAGCTCCAGCTGCAGTCGCCTTCCTGTCCCAAACGTGTGGGCACAGAGAGCCATGGGGAAGGTGGCCGAACACCCTGAACTGTGCCTGCGGTAACTTTTGAGAGATCACCTGTTAACTTTACATCCAACGTAGGTTTAAACCAGCTATCAAAAGTCATCGGGGAGCCCATCCCTTAAGATACACATAGCTGAGCTCACCCCCCATCCCAGCAGAGCCAAGGCGACGTAGACAGTGGCACAGCCTGCACCGCCCAGGACTGCTATCAGCACCCCAGGTGACTGCCTGTCCTTGGGCACCCACAGTTCTGGCTTCCCTCCACCAAGCACCGTCGATGCTGTTCTGCTCAGACCCCATCACCCCAGGGCTCCCGCCTGAATTTCTGCCCTGGGAAGAATAAAATCACGGCCAAACCCCAGAGCAACGCCCAGAACAGCTCAGCCATGCCAGGCAAAGTCCAACGCTTCCATGAGCTGGGCACAAGATCTTACAGAGGTGCTGCAGGACAGTGCCCAGCCACCACCCTCAGCAGGCTGCAGGCGAGCTCATCTGGTGACAAAGGGGGTTACGGAAGCAGGTGACATGTGGCGCTGTGGATCGGGGCACACCTCTCACACCTCTCTCAAAGGCCACCCGGTCGCGCAGCCTCCCTGTGCCCACCACTGCTGCATCTTCAAGCAGAGCAGCCAAGCCCTCACCTGCAGACAAAGTCTGTCCTGAAACCACTGCTGCACCTCACTGCAGTGCTGCTCCCTGAACAGCTCCTGGTACCAGGGACAATGGGGACCCCCCCAGGGCCACCAGCATTCAGGGGCAGCACAGGGGACTGGCCCCAGCTCTCGAGTCCCAGCCCAGCGCCCTCAGCCAAAATGAGGTGTCTGCTGCCCATCCCATCCCGCAGCACTGGGGCCGCTGCTCTGCATGTTCCTGGGAGGAAAGCGCACTGTGGTAAGGCACCTACCCCAGGGCAGCACCCCGTGGCACGGGGTTGTGCCAATGGGCAGCTGCTGGCAGGGCAAGGGCAGGGTACACACCACACTCCCTCTGTGAGATTGGGAGAAACCCAGTAACCGCCAACTCCAACCCCCCGCGGGTAAACCCCCAGCAGGGGAGGGGTCTCGTGCTTACCCCCCCACGCCTGCTCCAATCCCCCCAGCCTCTGCCTGCCACAGCAGGATCAGCCCAGCAGGATACAGAGCTGGTTTCGCTTGGTGAAACATCCAGCTCTGGACGGGGCCAGGGCAGACCTGCACAGGGGGACCCACCCACAGAGAGCAAGGCACGGGCTGACGAGGCTGGGCTCTGGCACGGGGCCTGACTGCCCTGGCTGGCCAGTGCTGGCAGCTCTGCTCCTGGGCTGCTGGGAGAGGGCAGCGCTCCCCTAGGAGCGGGCAGGATGGTGTCCCCTGCGCAGACAGGGAGCGCGAGGTGACCGTGGGACTTGCATGCAGCAGGAGCACGAGGAAATAGGTGACACGCACAGGGCTTGACTGCCCCAGGGGCTGCA
>NW_009221463.1:2073-2361 GCF_000690835.1 Fulmarus glacialis
ACACGCACAGTGCTTGCCTACCCCGGGGGCTGCACCAAATCCATCCATGAGCACCTGCGGCACTGGGGCCCAGCTCTTGCCCTGGCACATGGCTGGTCCTCCGCACGCCCCATCCACACACAGCACTGCTGGGTGGGCAAGGAAGTGCTGATCCTTTCCCTGCCACCCTGCCTGCAGCAAGCAGGGCACTGCAGTGACCGTCCCTGCACATGGGGGTGATCGGGCCTGGGCTCCTCGTCCTCCTCCTAGAGCTGCAGCTTCCTGCGCTGCATCCCCACTCTGCCCACG
>NW_009221463.1:2660-3029 GCF_000690835.1 Fulmarus glacialis
CCCAGGTGATCTTTGGTGCTCTGGCCACCAGGATGGAAGCAGGGCCTGATGCTCGTGGGCTGCTGGTGAGGGAAAGCGGGCCTGCAGGATATTTGGGAGGGGGAAGAGGAGAGAGTATTGCCAGCTCAGGAGCAGCAGTTCGCTACCCTCCCCCACCCTCTAAAAATAACTGGCTCCCTCAGTGCCCAGCGCACCCATCCCCCTGCCTGCACCGCTGCCCGGAGTCCCTTCAGACCGGGGGTCCCCCCTGCTTGTCCAGCACGATTTGGCAGGAAAGCCCTGCACAGGAGCAGCCAGGCAGGAGAGGCTGGGGCAAGGTTACACTGGATTTGCGACCCCAGCAGGGAAGGTGCCATCCTGCCTCCTCTG
>NW_009221463.1:3083-3344 GCF_000690835.1 Fulmarus glacialis
TGCGTCCTCAGCCTCAGACCCAGGAAGCGGGAGCAGCTCCTCTCCAGCCCACGGAGGAGAAGCAGCTCCGACCCACATATGATTTGGAAACCTATTTATAGCCTGCGGATACCAAGGGCTTGGGGAAAGCTCTCCCATCCCGGAGGGGTGGCCCTGGGGACTAAGGACAGGGCTGGCAAGTGCCCAGGGCATTTGGGACACGAAAGTGGGCTGTGGCAGGGAGGGACATGCTGCACAAGGAGGAGGGTTGGGTGGGAGACG
>NW_009221464.1:0-415 GCF_000690835.1 Fulmarus glacialis
GGCTGCTGGCCATCGCCTACGGGAGGGCCGTGTTGCCTCGCCTCTGCTTCTTCTCCAGTGGTAAGCCGAGGATTTTAGGGGGCATCTGGGGTTTTTTTTGGGGGTGATTTCTCCCCCCTGGTTGAACGTCTGGCACCCAGCAGGGATCCCCTTCACCTACCGGGGGCTGCCCTGTCCCTACGCCTCCTCGCTGCTGGCGGGGACCTTCCTGCTGCCGGGGGGTCACGTCACCCCGCTGCGCGTCCCCTCTACCCCCACGATAAGGTGCTGGAGTCCCAGTTCTGGAAAAAAGTGGTTTACGCCGGAGGTAAGGACAGGGAGAAAATCAAGGAAGGGGTGATTAAACCCACCGGGATGGCGGCGCCGGCGGAAGGAGCAGATCCCAAAGGCTTTTCCCAATCCACAGGGGTGGCGG
>NW_009221465.1:0-1141 GCF_000690835.1 Fulmarus glacialis
CGGAGGTGGAGAGCAAGGAGAGCCGGGCACCCCCCGAGGCGCCGCGGGCGAAGGAGCAGGAGGTGAGCGCTCAGGGCACGTCCGGCTCCGAGCATCCCTCGGGACCGCATCCCACCCAGGGCTGGCGTGGTGCTGAGCCGTGCCTCCGCCAGCGGCCATGCTCAGAAACGGGGATTTATTCCAAGTCAGAGCAGAAACCGCGTCGCCAGGCCCGTTTGCCTCGAGAAACAGCCTTTTGGGAAATGGTGAACGCAAATGCTGCTGTCTCAGCATTTCCAAACCGCTTAGGAACTTCACACGCTCTATAGCTGCATGCTGTTGTTTGCCTTCTCTTTATTAGGATTACATCAATTTGGGCATAATGCAATAGTTCAGGTCGTCTTTGGCCTTTGGTTTTGTTTTAAAATAATCTAAGGGGAGTTGAATTTGTTGTTAAATGGAAAACTCGTTTCACAACATTTCACGTTGCAGCAGTGGGCATTTTTCAAACTCCTCCTCGTCCCACCTTTTTTAGAATTCAGTACAATTTGGGGAAACATTTGGCTGCATTGGAATGGTTTTCCCCCACAAGCAACCATCCCAGCAGCAGCCGGCACAGCCCACCGCGGGGAGGGGCTGCGCAGCCGCGGGGGAAGAGGCTCCTGGCACTTCCAAAATCAAATAAGGTCCGTGGTGCCTCCGAGCTGGCAGGGTGATGGGCACTGGGGCTAGGCGTGACGATGCTTTCCCCGCGGCTCGGAGGCTTGCCCCTAATCGTAACGTCAATTAAAACAGCCTGTTTATTTCTGCTGGCATCTAACGAGGATCCTGGGGGCCGCCCCGCTTCTGAAGGCTGCTTTGCAGGGCTGTCAGTCAGGGAAATTAAAGTTCATTAAAAGCCGGCCCATTACCAGTGCTCCCCCGAGGGAAGGGTGCGCGGCCGTCGGTACCCCAAGGCTTATGGCCGGGCTCGGCCGCTGCTCTCTGAGTAGTGGGTAGTAAAAAAAGCGAAATTGCTATTAGACAGCCTTCTCATGTTAGTTATCGGGGAGATAACGCTGATGGGGCCTGGTTTTGTAGACGTATTTGTGAGTCCCACGATGCCTGTGCCCCCGAGGATGTTTGCTGTGCCATCCCCTGCTTGCAGCACGCTCCGTCACCT
>NW_009221466.1:0-47474 GCF_000690835.1 Fulmarus glacialis
TTCTCTCCTTCTTGTGGCGTTTCTTCCCCGGCGGTTAAGCTGGCTTTTCCAAAGGTGGCGTGTATTGCTGGTAGCTGGCGAAGGGCGGCTTTCGGGTGGGATAATCCTGTTGCATGCCCGTGTTTCTTTGGTGCTCTGCCCGGCTGTCTTCCTTCTCCTCCGCTTCAGCTACTGCTAGCTTTCCCTGGCGTTCTTTCTGCCCCTCTCATCGCCACGACATGCACTCCCTTACACATCGCACCAGTGCGTGAAGGACAACCTGGGCACACAGTGGAAAACAGGTTTGTGGCATTTTGCGGCATGATCTAAGGTGCTCCTGCCCCCCCGTAACCTCAGTAGGTCTGCGTTGTACCCGTGAAAAGTGAGACGTTGCAGCTCCCACTAAACCCTAGTTTCAAGCCAGCTAGTAGCAGGTAATAGAAGAAGGGTGGAACAAGTTTTTCTTGAGGATGTTGTTTGGGAACCAACCCTCCCACCCAAAATTGTGCTTTGCCTTGGCTCGTGGGTCTTGTATCCCCGGAGTTACAGACATGCAGCAGTATGACCTTTGGTGGAGTCTGCTTTGTTTACTTAAAGTGAAGTACTGAAGATAAAAGTCTTACTGCTTTGTGTTGTGTCTGCTGAAATATTAACCAACTGCTGGATCTCGTGTGTCTTTGCAGTGTAGACAATATTTTAATTGTGCCTCTCCATCATCAAAAATGTGGTCCTCCTCCCTTCCTATTGACTCTCTTTCTTCTCGTTTGTGATTGTGCAATGTCTATATGTCAGCTACAAAAATTGCTTATGTGGGAAAACATAAAAATATCCATTTTTGTTGTTAGCAACTGGAAATACTGAATACGCATTGTGTGACTGGTCTCCTTTCCATGGAGTACCCATGGAAATGCTGCAACCCGTACCCTCTGAGAAGTGATCCTCTCCTGGGCCGGGCCTGAAATGGGTCGGTTGTTTCCTCTCAGTGAGCTGTGGGGGCTGCAAAGAGCTTACAGGGTTTCCAGGGTGTAAGGGAGACGTGGCGTATCTCATCTTCATTCACAGTTCACAGTGAGTGTAGCATTATTAGCATACGGGTATCGTCTGCTAATGAGATACTGTGCTCAAGGCTCCACGGAAGCAGGTAGGGGCTGCTGCTGCTTGCTTTTACTGGGGGAGGCTGTGGAAATATAAGTGGCTTTGGACTTTATTTGTCCAACTGGCTTGTATTGTCACATACTCGTAATGGCTGCAGTATTGAGTTATGCCTTCTCATTGCTCAGAATGAATGTTTCTGTGTGTAATTTTGAAAGCAGCCAAAGCATCCCATTAGATTTAATTGGAAGGAGGTAACACTTCACAAGCAACAACACCCAATAGTGATTAGGTGCCGGGTTATATAGTGATAATAGAGAGGGTAAGATTGATCTAAAGATACTTACTTCTGCTGTGAAATGCATGGACGGAAAAAAATACAGAAGTTTTGCACTTGGTGACAATAAATTCACGAGATATGATTGATTTTCTTTCTGTCCATAGTCTAGCAGTAAATGGCAAATCAGTCACATTAACCGCTGCATTTTTCCCCCTGTGGGTGAAAGCTTATTAAAATCTAAACATCTGAAGTCGAATAATTGGTGCCCTGAGGGTCAAACTAGATTAAATATGTAAGAACTTTTTTCTTCAGCTACTGCAGTGAGGTAACAGAAGACTTCAAGTCCACACAATGAAGACTGCACTAATAAAGGGCTTGCTAACTTTGATTTCAGTGTTTAGCACTTGTTGCTCTTATACTCCTAATTACAATTCCTGCATCACTCTGTCTTCTCGAACGGTGAATGACTGGTCAAAGGTACGAGATTTCCTTGAAGACACAGCTTTCAGCTGTGCCAGACAGAAAAATGGAGACCTTTGGTCTGTGACCCCTCCAGACTCTTCTCTCTGCTGCGGGGCTGGTGGCAAGAAAGAAAAGACGTTAACGCCTCGGAGCTGTCTCACTTACAGTACAGTGTGCGTGGCCTGATCTTAATATCTCCATTCAAAGAGAGTTGGAGAGGTGCTTTGCTTGTGTGTGTGTGTTTTCTGCACGTGGATAGGTCTGTTTCTCACATTTCCTTTGAAACCAGGATTTCTTCTTGCTTTCTCACTTAACAGCATCTGGTTCTGTGTCCCCTTTGTCCATAGGGATTCAGAGTTTTCATCATTCTAGTCCTGAGCTGGGTTCCCAAGGAAGCTATCAACAGCTCATGACTAGATGGCTTTTAACTGATTTTGAAGCCTCAGTGTTTGTTTTGTGGTACAGAGAGCAGCATGATGCCTGAAATACCCTTTTTCCTCATAGTAGGGCCATACTTACACAATACCTGCTAAAACTGTAAGTCACTAAAAATACCATTGGTAACTAAACTAACAGTGCAGTTATATATATTGAATTTTCACATTGGAAAAACAGAAAAGGACTAAGAGGCTAATTTCTTGTTTTCAGTGCTAGTTCTCTTGTTTTTCCAATATTAAATGCCTTGCATTACCAGAAACTAGAATTCTTGCTTTCAGGGAGAGCTGTAACTGCTGCCATTTTTTCTCAACTCCAGAGTTAGACTCTGATTCATCCATCGATTTATTCATCCATCGATGATTTATTCATCCATCGATTTATTCATCCGACACATGGATTTTTCTCACAATTTTGTATAGATCTTGGTTTAACCCTGATACCTACTAATTTCAGTTTCCCACCCTAGGTATCAAGTTAGATGATTGCTGTCATCTGAATTTTACATTTTGCCAGGAACTGCAGTTGTTACTGCAGTCCTGAGTGACTGCTGGGTTTCTCCCTGTTGTGCCCGTAGATGAACTTAGGTATAAAGTCATTTAAAGTTTCATCCAAGTCAGTGAGACTATTTGGGGTGTGTGTAGAAAGGCATTTGCGTAACTGTTTACAAAATAGAGCTCTTCATTCACTGAAATGGCAAGATAAGACAAGGTGTCTTTTACAGCATTTGATACTCAGAGATCCTACATAATTCTGCTTGTTGCCTGGCGAGGTTAGTCACAGCCTTCTTGGAAAGGCCACGGTGATGTGGGAAGAAGCAACCTTCACATTTGTTTCGTGGGGAGGGATTTTTTGTTTTTAATTGCATGTCGTGGACACTGGGGGGATAAAAAATGAATCAGTTACAAATGAAAAGGTTAACGTTAGCTTTTGAGGACACGTTTTCATTTTGAGCTGTGACCATGAGCCCACAATCACTAACGCATGCCTTTGTTTTTACTCTGTAATGTCAGGTTTAGTAAAATTTTTAAATATTAGCCAACTCGGGGCCTTGAATGGTGCTAGTTGAACGCTTTCAGTCCTTTTTCCCCTTCCCTCTCTATGCCACTGTCTAGGTAATTAAAGTTACTCATGCTGTGAATCTGCTCAGGATTGAGATCTAAAGTGGAAATAGCAAATTACAAATTATTCTTTTTGTATTTATTACCTTTGTCTTTTTCTGAATAGACTTCAGCAACCTTACGCATTCTGGACAGACAAAGTTAGCAGATGTCTCTAGCTTCAACAGTGCAGGGTTAGTATTTTCTGTGGAATTTGTACATCTCTCCTTAAGTTACCCATTTCTGTGGGGTTTTCTGTTGTGTAGTTTTCTGACGCCTAACAGGCATCTTCATTACTGATGGTGTGACAGGGGATTCTACTTGCATTTGTTCTTAAAGCTTCACTCAAGTTGGCGTTTTGACCAACCATGGAAATTGCTACATTCTCTGTAAAACTACAGAGAAAAAAAACCCCAAACCTGCTATAGAACCCTGGGTTGTGAAATGATGAACCCGTTGTCCTGTAATACTGTGAAACCTTTGAGTATTTCAACAGAATATTTAGAAAAAACTCACCGTTTTAAGAATGGTATCTGTTGAGTGAGAGTAGGTATTATGGATGTTCAGTAACTTGAAGTAGGCTTTGTACAGATAACGTTTTTTTTTTTTTCTTTCCAAGAATGCATTGGTTTTACATGAGATAGAGGATTTATCTTTTAATAATCCCAAATGTTACTGTTTGTGGATTTTCTGGATTTTATAGATTACCACTGCAGGTAAGGGAACATCTGACTTCTTTCAAGCCTTTCATGAGCACAGAGGAGCTGTGTTCAGATGACGACTTAATTGTGAAGCTGCCGTAGCTGGTTCTTGGGGCAGGGGGCTGGAATTTGCTGGATGCTTCAGACTTAACCTACTGCAAGAGTATCACTGCGAGCCTTAATGTCTGTAGCTCAGGAATGTTTGTAACTGGAAAATAAAGGGATGACTCATGGGGATTTGTGTGTATTACTTTGATTTCTGCTCCTGCATGAAATAAGTGTTTTTAAAGATTTGACCAAGTAGAAAAGCAGGCACTAGGCTTGCTGCTTCTGCCATCAGTACTCCCTTCTCCTCCCCCTTGCCTCCCAGAAAATGGCTCAAGTGCAGAGAGAAGCTGAAAGTCAGATGTTAGCAGTACCTTTTGGCTGTTCGTTAGCAGTACCTTTTGGCCCGTTAGGAAAGGGAAACGATATTTAACATACCCCTCAAATCAGCTGCATAAAACTTGATCTAAAAAACATGAGAAATACACGAGAACACATTTGTTCTTCAATACTTGCAGATGCCTGGTGAGATACAAGATTATTCCAATTTTGTCAATGTTTTAACTTTAGGTACAATTTGACATTGCTGCGATTTGTTCGCTTAATGCTCCTAGGGATTTGTCTTTCACCTGAAATGTGAACTTTGCTTAATGAGCACTTTCATTCATGGGTGGTTGAGAGGGCTTAATGTTAATTCAGCCCGCTGAATGCTCTTTTCATGACGACTGAGGACTCTGCTCTTCATTCTGATGTACTCTTCCTTCTTCCCATGCCGCTGCTCTTTTTGCTTGCTTTCACAGTGTGTCTGAGGTGTCGTCTTCTCTATTTCCTGCGTCAAAGATCTTTTTGTTTCCAGTGTAAAACATAATTTGGAGTAATTAGCCTTGAGAAAGCTCTCTTTTTCTAATCCATTTGATTTAACACTTGGTGTTTCAGGGAGTTAGGTGTCTGGTTGATACAGAGATTTGGTAAGAGTTCAGTGTACATTATAAAAATATTTTGAATGTGCAGTTCTATTACTCTGAGCATGTGAACGTGAGACCTTTCTCACAAAGAAAAAATTCTGTCTCTCAAAGAGTGAGACGTTCACCTTGTGTGTCGAGTTCTTCACTGTAACTGGGTGCATATGACAATGGTATAGCAAGGACTATGCAATGAAATTGAGTTACATCATGAGGCGTTTGTGATATCAAGTTGTAATAAAATTCAGCTTGATGATCTTCCGTGCCATTTTAAAAATGGCATGGAACAGTCAGCCATTTATAGATGTGCCTCTAAAGTAATTTACAGCTTTTGCACAACGTGTCTTGAGAAGCCAGTAAGTGCATTATACTGCCTTCAGTTGTAGATCTAAATATACATCTATGTTTCACATTCAGAACTGGGTGGCAGGCTGTGTATTTAAATACACATTTTTCTTCTTCTTTTACTTCAGTGTCGTCTCAGGCTCGCTTTTCCCGAACTGGGATTACTTATTCTCTTCTCCACTTCTAGCATTATGTATTGCTTTGCAATTCTTCCCATGCTCTTGCAACCTTAGTGTAATGTTTCATCTCTTCTGTTTCCTTCTCTTCCTGTATTTAGGGATAAAGAATTGTCGAGGGTGAGGGCAGAGGGCTGGGAGGTAGGAGGGTGGAGTCCGTTCCTATTTTAGCTGCAAACCTCGTTATGGCTAATAAATCCGGGCTAACTGGTTATTAGCCTCTTAGTGCTATCTCACATACAGAGGGCAGGACAGAGTGAGGAATCTGGACTTTGTACCTTATGTCCATTAGGTAAATCACCGCTGTGTGACAAATGTCCTACCATTGCCAAGAAAAAAACACAGCTTCTCCATGGCACTCACAGTTCCCCTTCTCATGGCTGCTCCTGTGCTAAAGCATTGCTGCGTGTTGAGCATTGCCTTCAGTCTCAGTTCTCCCTGCTCAGCCTGGCCCCTGAGTTAGCTCTTACTGTTTTCCTTCCTGCTCCACTTGCCCGAGCCATGTTTCTCCACTGTCTTCCATATTCTGGTCCATCCTGCTCTTGAGTCTTGATATAACTTTAATCTCCTATTTTATTTCTCCCTCCTTCTTTATTTATCCCCTAAGATTCCTCTTTTTGTTTTACTTCACTCTTTGGTTGTGCACAGTGGTCCATCTCCAGCTTCACAGAATGCACTTCATGCCACTTCTTGCAGTAAAGTTTTTCCTTTCTCACAAATCAACTCTTTCTCCCCTTTTGTGTCATTAGTATTTATTCCAGTGTCTTCTGAAAGGCATTTCGATCCATTGATCTCCATTCATATGTAAAATTATATGGGTAGTCAAGTCTTTGTGGGATAGGGCTTTAAAAGTAATGTCTTCTCTAAAGGTTTAACGCTGTGTATTTTGTCTAGGCAATAATTTTAAGCTCACTTCAAGCAGTTCTAGAGCTCGAGACCTGAATAGGAGGTGTTAGAGTGTGTGTAGGCATTTGTTTTCTTTATGTGAGTGAGGTGTCTAATACACACACAAAGTCTGTTCAATCAATGTCTTACTGAATATGCATGTAAGATATTCTCAGAAGTGCCTTCAAAATGTGGTGGCATTTGTTCTCTTCTACTTAGAATTTACAGTTTTTCTCACTTTTTATATTAAAGCTAAATGTTGACAGGCAAGAAAAAGAAGTGTTCCTATGTTTCTTAAATAGTGACAGAGCAGAATGCAGCTCTGGAGGAGAAGCAAGTTGCTGTTGAGGCCCAGTCTTGGTGGTGACCGACTGAAGTCACAGTTTTGTGCAGTTTATCAAGAGTTTGACTTCTTCAGACGGTCTTGGACTTCCAGGTTGGGGGTTTGGCAGATGAGATGGTCCTACTGGCCTGTGCAGTCCAGCGTTCTGTGCTCCACAGTGGCGAGTAGCTTAGAGCAGCGGTGAACTAGATCTTCCCGGGGAAAGTGTTTTCTGACTTTTTTGGAGAGGGCGGGTGCGCAGAACATGAGAGTTTATGTCCCATCGGATTCGTGGAGTATTTTAAGCTGTACTTTTATAACTCTAAGAGTTCTTACTGTCCAAAGAGATCTCCATTCCCTTTTTTAAAGTCATCTAAGGATCTTGATGATGGAGATAGCTGTTTTGTCTCTTTGCCTCAGTTTTCCTATTTATAAACCAGAAAATGTATCTGTCTCTCAGGAGTTTTGTAAGGCTTAATTAGCAAATGTTTATACAGCCTTTTGAAGATAAAAAACATCATATAAATGCTAAGTAGTAGTATTATTACCACCAGCTGCTTTGTTGTAATTGCAGTAATAAAAGTTTCAGTGCTGGTTGTTGTATTATTTTTGTTCTAGATATAGTTTTTGTGAACACTGGAGACATTGGGGGTGGTGGTAAAAGTGATGGTGCAGACCAAACCGAGGTACAATGTCTGGGAAAGTTGTGATGAGAGAAGCTGTGCGTCCAGCTATGAAATCTTCGTGAAGGACTTCTTTATTAAAAAAAAAAACAAACAACAAAAAAAGTAAAAAAAAAAAACAACCCAAAAACTGAAGTCCACAACTGGGAAAGAATAAAACCTCTTCTGCAGTATGCCAGCATTTACAAGTCACAGGGCTAGCTGGGGGGTGGTCTCTGCTGTGCAGCATCTCGCCTGATGAGGAATGAGCTGGCAGCAGTTGCATTTGTGACACTGGCACATAAAAGGAAGGATCTTTTAGAGATGATTGATAATTGGTAGTATAGAAAAAGAGACATGGTATAAATCACAATTAGCATTTAGGATTTTTTTTTTAGGTCTACTTTTGTAAGACATTCATGACTTAATGCTGAGCTATTTTTATTAATGTTCGTGGCTTATCTCACATAACCAGCTTGTTAAAAGAGGATATGAACACTTTTTAAGCCTCTGACTTATAAATTGTGAGAAAGAGAAAAGAAGATTGATTCCAACAGGCTTGAAGGTAGATTCATTTCTCTTCTAGTTAGCAAAATGAGAGGGGGGGAAAAATAAACCTGAAGACTTAGTGGACCAATCAGTTTTAGCCAGGTAGAAAATCATTATATTTAGCTCTAATGTGCAATTTAATTGTAAAACTTTAACCTAAAAGAAAATAAATGCAGGGGAGTTCTGTTTTGGTAAATTGATGATAATATCTCCGAGTCATTTCTGCCTGAAGTAATAAGGGTAAGAAAAAAATAAGGTAATAACAAAGGAACACTGAGGGGGAACAATTATTTTGCTAATGTCTCCTGAGGATCTGAGGGGGTTACTTGGTTGCATTATAAGAAGAATATTGTGCTGCTGGAATGTTGGAGAGGATTGATAATAATTGTGCTTTGAAGAAAACTTCTGTGTTCTTTTTACTGTAAACATCTGAGATAAGATGGAAAAGTTTGGAAGAACGCAATACCTTCTGTGAGTTCTTTCAGCATTCTTAATTGCTCATTAAGAGATCTTGATTTGAATATTGTTGTTAGATATTTCTGGAGATTCTTAGGGGGTTCTAGTTTACTAAGTTGGGCTGTCAAACTGCCTATAACAAGTGATCTGTTTCTAATCGTGTCTTAATATCTAGTGCAATGCTTATTTAAATTTCTAGGGATGTTTCCTAGTGGCTTCTGGATCAGTTCTAATTATGAAGACCTGAATCAGTTAACACGTTAGAGAGATTGCACGAGTCTGGATCATGGGCGGCATGATTTCATAGTGCCTGCACTGCAAGGACTTCTAAACAGAAATGATGCAAAGCAGGGAACTGATTCAGTCCTTTATGATTAAGTGCAAGCAAATTTTCAGGCAACTTTGGACATCATTTAACAGCAAGAAGAAAAGGCACCAGCCTTCTTTTTTTGTTTGGTTTTTTTTTTAATTTTAGGGAAATCCTATTTTAAAAACAACCATAAAGTGTACAACCGCAAAGTCCTTCTGCATAGAAATAGAAGCAGTTTAAACACACAGAAGTAGGCAATATAACCCTGAGGCCCATATGGAGACGTCCCAAATGGTGGATGGTAGGTTCAGAAAATGTTGCTTTAGCTGCTCAAAATATTTTCAGTAGCAAAGTGGAAGACAATTCATAGCATTGTGTTAAAGCTGTTCTCTCCTTACTGTGTGAGACTGGTGATACCTCATTTTGAATAAAAGTCTGGGTTTTCTTGAGGGCTGTAGGAAAGAACAACTAATTTGTGCTCCCTGCATACAGCAGTAAGCAATTTGATATGAATTTCTTTTTCTGTTATCCTAGACTGTAACTTATAGTAGTATAATAGCTATCTTTTGAAGTACAGAAAATCTGCCTAAGGGGCCATCATTTTAAAGTATAATATGAAATGCTGTTTTAATAAGGTTTGCTCCTTGCACATTTTAAGTGCAAGGAAATGTGTGTGTTGAAATCTTGCTAATCCTTCATTTGCACAAAGTATTTAGCTCGTTCCCTAACTGTCAAGGAATTAATGGTGTGCTTCAATAAGATTTTGCATTACTAGACTGTAATTATAAGAAATTCTGCACTGTACTTGATGGTGCTTTATGAATTATCATAATAAATAAAACGAAATTGCTGTTGTCAAAACATATGAGCAAAGTAATCTGGTTCGTATTGTTCGTGTACTCACTGGGTCACGAAATTAAGGTGATTTCCAATGGACTTCCAGGCCGTTCATACAAGTTGGTGAGGTTTGCTGTGTTGTTTTTCTTGTGCTTGTGACAAGTTAAACCTTCTGCGTCAGGTGGAGCTGACAAGAAGCAACTCCATTGACGAGATGACAACACATCTCTCCTGTACTTCCTCCTTTGGCCTTCTACTTGAAAAGGGAGCAAAAAGGCAATGTTTATATTGGTTCACTTAATGAATTCAGGTCTTCATCTGAACCATGACGGCGTGACCTCTGGCAATTATTGTATGGTAACAGGCTTTGAATTAAGTTATTCAGAGGAGTGCCTACAGCAGAGATGTCAGGACAGTACAGGCATATCCAAGCTGATTTTAACTGTACTCTCCCAGCACCAGAAACAGACTACAGTTGCATGGGACATGGTGGACTTCATGCCTCTTGGCTGAGGGCAGAGGTCCTTGCTGCTGGACTGGGTCCAGTACCCAAACCTGGGTGTGGTGTCTGCACCGTAGACATATTCCCCGTCTGCACGCTCTTCTGGAGATCTGCACCTAGCTAAAGCAGACTATGTGGAAGATAGTACATACTGTTTGCTTTTCAGACAGATAGAGTCAGTGGGATAAAATTTCCATTTCAGAATATCTACCTAAGATTTTCCCTTCGGTTTATTACAAATATTTGTATGGTCATAGCTCCTCCAGATCTTAGCCAGTGACTGGAGGCTTGTTGTACTAGGCACTCAAATTCAAAATAATTTTATTATTTAAACATTGTGTCTATTTTAAAGTCAGATAATCTATAAAACCTGTTTAAAACCACGAGGGATCATTACATCATCTAGTTTGACTTCCAGAATGTATGAAAGAGGAGAGTTTCTGCCCTTCTATTTCTGGTAGGAAAACAGAAGACAAGATTTCTTGTCCTTCCTCTCTGTCCATGATAGACACAATAATTTAAACTGCCTGCCTCTGGCAAATATTGGCATTTTTCACTAAGTTCATCAGTGAATTTTTAGTGGTTTGAATTGTGTGGTGCTACCCTCTAGATACTGTTGTTTGTGTTTATATATATATTTTTGGCACATAGCAAATGCAGTAGAGATTTCCTCCTTTGTGTATAGACCTTTTTCCCCAAAACCTCATAGGCTAAAAGCAGATAATCCTAGAGTCTGTACTTCTTTCTCTTCATGCTTCACTGTATAAATTGTATAAACTCAGATCACTTTCTGAACCACTATATACTTCTCTGCATAATCATTTTTGGCTCACATGGCAGGCTGAGACACTTGGCTGCAAAACAGTTTCTAAGAGTTAAAGGCTGTATTACCCTGTGGGAGAAATCCATGGAAGTGTTGGGGAGGTTCTTGTATATTGACATTTGAGAGACTCAGGGCCTTCCTACCTCCTAGACCATGGAGATGGTGTTGTGCAGTGATTGGGATGTCCAGATGCATGCTGTGCTAGTACTCCCAATAGTGCCAGCAATAACACATTTGCTCCATGGCCGTGTCTCCCCTGTGGCTACTACTGAACAAGATTTGCAGATGTCACTTAAGGCAGTTTAGTAAATTGAATCCACAAGACTGTGTGGGAATGTGTCACAAGTGATGCAAGTCCTGCTTGGTCTTAACACCTCCCTCACACAGCTTTAGCACAGTGACATTTTTAGGACGTAAAGAAAAATGCATAGTAATTTTACAGATGACCTTGCTCTTTATGTGCTCCCTGCATGCCTCCCCTACATGGGACTCTTGCTTCCAGTAATGAGGAAATGTTCTGAGGCAGTGTTGTTGCCATGATGACATAAAATAATGGAGACTTCCAGATATTGCTCTGTTCTTACCCTGTGATCCCTTCAGGGATCAACTGACCTTAAAAATGATGCAGATCTGGAGCTTGGGGTCATTTTTGCTGTACAGAAATTTTTTTTTCGTAGGCAGTGCACTCACTGGTTAGAAACCATATGTGGTTAGCATTCTGGGTCTAAATGTGCACTCTCCACTCTGGACACATATTCCCCCTAGAGTTTCTAGAAATGCACCGAGTCATTGCTCTGGCAGGAAAAAAAAAGGCAAGGCTTTTGCCCTCTCTTGCTTTTTCTCATTTATGCCTTTAAGACAATATGTGTACATATCCTGCGTAGGTAGTTTTTCAGTTTCTTTCCAATTTTACAACAGCTGTGTGTTTTGTTTTCATCTAGATCTAGTGTCTTGCCTAGGAAGACCACATCTGGTAATGTACATATGTCTTCAGCAGTTGATATGTTCCAGACAAAGATACAATTCATGTACCGTGAATCTGATGGAGCGTAGGCTCTGGTGTACAGTAGGACTCAAATGTTTGTGGCTCAGCAAAAAGTATTCTTCCCCTTCACTGGTTGTAGTGAACAGAAATCTTTTGTTTCAAAACTTACCGAGAATTGCCTGAGACCTACTTTGACCAGTTTGAAGGTATTCTTCAACCCTCTTGGAAACGTTTACTGAAAAAGCTTGGTAGCGGTGTTTGTGAGGGAGTTGCCCTCAACTGCGGGGGAGAGGGTTGATTCAGGATCAGAATCTTGATTTTATAAATACTTATTTGTTCCACTGATAGCAATGGGACAACTTGTCTCTCTGCCTGTTGTTTAACTTAAATGCTTATGAGATTGAGGCCCAAAATCTCAAATTAAAAAAAACAACAACCCACAACAAAAAACCAAAGTAAACCCCAAGAAAATTCATGTGCTTGTTTTATTAATAGAAACGTAGATCATTTGGAAACAATTCAAAAGAATTTGTTGCCGTTCTTGTCATTTTTTTTGTGTATTCATCTTAGTGTGAGACACACTTTTGTTTGAAGTGTGTACTATTTTAAACGAGCGTTATGTTTTCATGAAAACTCTGCTCGGCAATGTCTAACTCCAGACATAAAAGCAAATAAACCAAGACAAACTCTCTGTTTATCTGAGATGAAAGGGCTTTTTTTAAGAAAAAGAGAGAGAGAGAGGATCTAAAACTACCTAATGGTCTCCCTTGTCTCTGTTTAATGTTCCTTACTGTCCTTGCGCAGTCCTCGGGAATTACTCCATCTCATTGGTGTGTCACTGGGGTATGAACTACAAAGAAGTCTTAAAATGCTACCATCTTTAGACTATATAGTAAAGATAGGCTGGAAGTGCTGCAATACATTGTTTCATATAGGTTGATTCTGATTTAATTCTGTTCAGCTGTATGTTTCAGATGAGAGGTGGAAATTCAGAGACTGATGTGAGTGCTTAATAACAAATAATGTATTTTGGGCACTTCCTGCACGCTGGTGAAGTAAACGTGAGGATTAACACCTTGGGTTTGGGGCTATTCATTTTATGAATAGCTGAGATCTCTTGCGTGCAAGGTTGCCTATTTACAATTTCTGAAATTAATGAGTGAAAAGCGGCAGCTTATCCTCAGTTTTACTGTTCAGTATTGTCTCAAACAAAATTAAGCAAGTTTTACTGTAAACTTGTCTAACCTCTTCTCCATTGAAATCATCACAATTTCCAGTTGCTTGCTAGGCTGAAGAATCAGCTGTCACGATTGCAGTATTGGCACTGTAGAGGTAGGTGTACTAGCGGTGGTAAGTGTTGTGAAGATGAAGAAGCAGGGGCTGTTGGCTGGGGAGTGAGCAGAATGGGCTGGTGGTCATGTATGAGGTATCAGTTCACCTCTGTAAAAACTTCAGTATGTGACTGTTGAGAGGTAGGAGAGCCTCCAGGGTTCCCCTGCCATGAGGCACTTCAGTGTGTTTCCACGCAATTCTTGCCCTATTTGGACTTAACCCTGTAAAGGCCAACAGTTCAATGGGAAGTACAGCACTCATTTTCTTGCTTATGAATCCTGTGTTTTTCATAGCATCCACTGTATAGATGGAGCAAAAGAAACTGGTTTTGTTTCCATATATTTTTACGGTCTCCAGAACTTTTGCACTGGCTGCAGACCTGTATTGTTAGCTACTGGACAGTGAAGACCAAAATGACTGTCCCAAGGACCCTGGAAAATTAAATCCCCAGCCATGATACCAGGTGGGGCTATGACAGTGGTAGCAAACAGGGGTCTGGAGCGGGGAATGTCAGTGCTGCCGCTTGGAAGACCAGAGCTTGTAGGTTTTGTGCCTCTTTTGCAAAACCCTGGGATTCTTCTATTATCTTGAGTTCAGTCTGCTAAGTCTTGTGAAAACAATAAACTGGCTCACCTCCAGTACCGTGATTTTATCTTGAATTAATAATAAGTTGTCTTTTCTCACAAAGACGAGTACTTTTGTTTGAAACTAAAATTGCTTTATCTTCTTGGGGATTCTAACGTGTTAGCTAACACATTAAATACAGTGGATTTTTTTTTCCTAATAATCCTTTTGCTATCAGGCCCTTTGATCTGCCCTGGATTTTAATGAGTCATTTAAAAATGGGTATCTATTTTGGCAATTTGACTGTGATGCTCTCTCTCAAATCAGTTACCATTTTGAGAATGACATCTGAGTCTGGCTATGTTTCTGCATGACTGGAAACTGTCACTACTCATTTAAACTTATTAGTGCTGGAAATGGATATGCTGGTTCATCTAACAGGGATGAAACACGAGGCACCAGCATTCGAATTCAAATGTTGTGCCCAAGAGTAAAGGAAGAGGTGATGGTAGTCATGAGAGCTTGGACAATTAGGCAAAAGCTGCATTGCAGCTCGAAGAGGTGTTGGGCGCTTTGTCTAGAGGTTGCTGAAAACAGGTTGTGGCATTTTTGGGCAATTCAAGAAAATACTGTGTTTTAAGATAAAAGTTTAATAGGACGATACAGTGCTTTAGCTGAAGATTATGCCATGGAAGACACTAACTTTTGTTCTCAAGAGGAGCCTAAGCTGGCAATACTCATTTTGGGGAGGGGACAATGAGCATTTGAGAAATGAGATTTTTAAGAGGGCAGATGCAAAGCTCTGACTGAAAGTTGAGCCTCTGTAATGGCTCTTGAGAGTCTATGCATACACTGAAGGTATGCAAAATGATTCTTAAAGATACAGACCTGGAGAATGAAGGCCGTGACCCTCCATCTATCTTTAAAGGACCTCAAGCACTCGGGACACACGAGCACCGCTGGCACACGGTTGCTTTCCTCATCTAAAAGGGCTGTGAGCCAAAAGAGCAGAAAGAGACAAAAGGAGTCCCTGGACGACTTGAGCTGTAACCGGCCCTTAACATAACTCTGCCACTGCTCTTCTTACAAGGTGGTTGTGCAAAACCATATATTTTAATTTCTTCATTATTCTTCCACTCTATTATGTGTAAATATATTCCCAGAATAGAGATTATTTTCCCCTACCTCTTCTCTCACTCCTGTGCCTAAATACAAGACCAGAGCTTGCTTGTTATAGGATTATTTTGATTGACAGTACCTTCACCATTTGAGACTAGCGGTATGCTAAAATGAACAACTGGCATTTCATAAACTGTAAAACTGACCTGACAAAGTGTGATTTTCAATTTTTTTCTTTTTTTTTTTTCCCCTCTTCCCTTCTCTCACCAAGTTGTAGATGTGTCTTAATTCTGATGCTGTCATGCAGTTTTGTCACTGGTTAACATTTCTGCAACCTGTAAAGAACATACACTCTGAAATCCTTATCGTAGTCAGTTGGTAAACAGAACTTAAATGATACAGTTATAAATGAATCTTGTTTTAACATATTTCTTTTCCCTAAATAAAGTTCAGACTGCAGCTGTAATACAGTGATCTTGTCTGAAGCTGATGGCTGATAGAGAGCGCAAAGGTGACTTTTCAAGGTGGTGGGAATGGTTCGGACAAACTAACTGTTACTAATGGATTTGTGACTTCCATACTACCTCTCATAACCCATTTATTTCTCTGTAACAAAATAAGAGTTGTGACCATCGGCTTAACTACCAGCTTTTTTAAGGTAGCTTACAGTTCTGCCAACCTCCAATGCAACGGCTTGCAGGCTTTTTCTTCTCTTGACAGATAATAATACTGGGAGGAAAAGGAGGTTTTGCAGCCCTTAAAATTCCTGAAGAAAAAAAAGGCTGTTAAGATTCCTTTACAAGTAAGTTAAAAGCAAAACCAAAAAACTCAGTGAGTCATAGTTTACAGGAATATCAGCTTTTTTTTTCTCTGTGATGATAACTAGATAGAATTTTTTTCCCATTTATGCCAAAGGAAGGCAAACTTTGTCACCTTTTTTGCTGGTGCTACACTTCAGTATTGCAACTACATTTAAAGGAATAGTATAAAGTTTCGTCCATCGGTAAAATGAAGATGCTTCTGAACAATTAATAGAATCCCTTCACATCAGGTTTGAACGTTGAATAAAAGGAAATGATGAATCCGTTGAAAAAATGTATGAGGAGTTTCCAAAAGGCACAGCATAAATAACCAAACTGCACGTTTGCAGAAATGCTTATAAAGGAAAGCCATTTTCATTGCAGTGAGTAGTCTGCAGCTCACTGATTTGGAATAGGATGCTACTCCCAATAACAAAATTCATTTCTGTAACACGGTGGTGAGACTTTGGCTCAGATTAAAACTGAAATATTCCTTTATTAAAGTACTAATGCTAATTAGTGAATAAGAGCTCTCCTCCAAGTAAAGTCATGTTTCCTGTATGAAGTAGTGACCTGATCTTAAAGAAAGATCTTACCTGATCAGCCTTTGAGCTATTGCACTAGGCATTACATATTTTTACAACTCTTATGCTAAATAACATTTTAAAAGGATGTGCTCTCACCCAATGGAAGTGTGCTATATGTCAAATTACCAGCTCATGGGGACCATCCTTTTCTCCCTGATGATTTTTTTTTCACAACTCATTGGGTTCTCACTTTTGAATGTCTGTTGTGCATAGGGTTTTCTCTTGACCGCCTGGGAAAAAAGGTGTTTTTCTGATCTTAAATGGAATAATTTTATTTATTTTGCTTTGGTTTTCAGGCATTTAAAATAATGATATATCAATAGTTATCTTGTCCATTTTGTCCTCACAGTTGCAGTAGCGTAGAGCATCAGAAATCTGATTTGTCCTGGAACTTGAAAGGGAAGTTGCTGTGGTGACTGGGCACTACATATCCCATTTGGCACTTGAGTTAGGTGTGCACACTTCGTTTAACTTTCTAGTAGTCCTCTTGAAATGTGTTAAGTCTGTGAACTGCAATAAAACATCATCTCAAGTCTGTGAACTCCAATAAAACATCATCTCTGGTGTACTAAGAAAAAGTAATTCCTCATTCTGTCTCTGCCCGCCTTGGCTGCGTCCCGTCTGTCCGTGCCTTCCTTCTCGCTCTGTGTTGAGTGAGCGACTGGAGATGCTGCTCTGGCGCTTCCCGGTGCGGGGAGGCAGCGATGGAGGCGCTGGCCGGGGCTGTTGGGCTCTGGTGGCACAGCTCTCCCTCCGGCAGCAGAGTGGCGGTGGGAACCCCGGGAGCTGAGCACGACGCATGGACACCCGGCCGATCGGGCGCAGGGGCTGGACGGGCACGGTCTGCACCCCTGGGGTCCCGCTCCTGAAAATCACTCTCTCTTCCCCGTGCTTTGAAGACAGGCGGACGTAAGCTCTGGTGGCTGCCAGCTGCTGGCGTCCGCTGCCCTGCCGAGGCGTTGCGTCCTTCTGAAGCACCGCGCAGGTAGGAGCTCCCTTCGGAGTTAGTGCCCTGGAGGCTGGACCTCGTCAAGCAGCTCAAGCTCAAGCAGTTCCTTTTCATCAGCCCTTTCCTAAGAAGGTAACGGAAGTAAGAGGGGCTGCATATGCACGTGAAGGAAAGGAGGAAATCTTGATGGGGATGAACTGTTAGGAGCCATTGCGTGAAGATTTTTACATTATCTAGTAAGAATAATTCCCTCCTCTTTGATTTTTTTTTTTTTTTTTTTTGTTGCCAAGCTCTAATCAAAAGAGGCTTGGTTTTTAAGATGCAGGCATCTCCCACATGCAAGAATGTGAGGGCTGCTCTCTTTCTTCTTCTGTATAAGATGTTCTCTCTTAATTTGGGTGATGTTTTACCGCTCATTCTGTGGTAGGGCTGTGGGCCAACCCTGTCGGTGCCCCCAGGCACTCAACAGAGCAGAGCACAGGCTGGATCACAGATGATGGGCTGGGTGCCTCGCTGAGCTTGCAGCTGGATTGAATTATGGTGTTGGGTTTGGGTTTCTTTACAATCTAGCTAAAGGGTTCAGCACCGTCTGTGAGCTGTTTGTAGGCAGCAGCGGGTTGCACGTTCTGGAGTACGTTTGGGTGAGAGAGAAGAGAGGCTGGGAGGGACAGCAACCTCCATTGCTGGTTGTAGGTGTATTTCACGTGCACGTTCGGTCAAGATGCACCCAGACTAATTGATAAGGCCAAAAATTCTTTGTAAAATTCTTTCTCACCATGATCAGATCCCGCTAGCTTGCTACATTCAACTTTTGTAGGCTTTTTGCTACGTATGTTGGGACATCTGTAAATATTTATTCAGTTCCAGCTGGTAGCTTCCTATTGCCTACTTCTCATCATCAGTTTATTTGCATTGAGTGATGGCTGTGGCGCCTATAGGGTAAAAAATAAAGAACAGATGGATCTTTCTTGAGCCCAAACTGCCTTTGGGCCCTGCTCGTGGTGGGGTTTTCATGGCTTTGTGATAAGTAAGAAGTCATTTTCCTAATTCAAGGGGTGGAAAACTCCATAGCTTCCTTTGCCAGGATATCATGAGGTGATTCTTCCTTTTTTTTTTTTCTGCCAGAAGCACAGCAGGGCATCTAGTTCTCAACTAATGCTGCCAGTTCCTCTTTGCCCTTGGAGAATATTCCTCTAAAGATTTGGGGGGGTTGGTTTGTTTTGTTTTGTTGTGGGTTGGTTTTTTTTTTTTTGAGCCAGTTTTAGTGAACAAGTTGAACTTGCTCAAGGCTAGAGATACAAAGAAATTTAGGGTGGTGACCTGAGGCCTTATGCTGAGACATGTTTGTAGACCAGCTCTGTTACAAACTTGGAAGCCATAGGTAATTTGTTTTTTCTGTAAGTGTCCCTGAAGAGGAGGCAAATGGAAAGTATTTCAAAAAACAAAGCTTGTAGTCAGCTTTCTGCCTTTCCTGGAGGTGGAGGAGAGGGAGTTACTGTGCATGTCCACAGTTCTTTTTTCTTTTCTTTTATGATCTTTGATAGTTGGGAGTGGGGTAATATTTTACATAGTTATAATTAGAAATCTGTTGTTGATGCTTTGCATCTCAGTCCTGACTTGAATGCAAATAACCATTCAGTTAGGTAGAACAGGTATAGTTTATACCCCCGGGACACTGATTGAGAATAACTGTGTAAGGCCACAGATATTTCCCTTCCCTCATGCAAATTTAGCGGGAAGCATTTGCCCAACCCCCTCCTTGTTCTGCAGCCTTGCTTAAGCTGGAACATAATGGAGTGAAAGATGGGGTTTGTAACAGCTTACAAAGGGGAAAAATAAGGAGTGCAGACTCTTTAATATTAATCTTTTCTTCCTTGTCGGGTACAAGCTAAGAAGAGAGCTCCTGCATCTGCTGCTGTGTCCCGGTGCTTGCGCTAGGAAGGGCTTCATGGCTCAGACGAGAAGTTCTCTGCTGGGCTGTGACAGAGGAATGCGATTTTCAGCCCTGGTTTTGCAAGGAGATTCACAGTGAAAATAATGCTGGAAACTGTCAAATCACAGAGGATTTGCAGATTTCTAAAAAACAATACGCCAAGCTAAAGTTAGATTTTTAGGAACTGTCTAAGCATTGAATATACATGGGGAAATTATTATTTTCTTGCCTGGCTTGCCTGGCAAGAAGAATCCACATGTAACCTGAATAACTCATAATCGTGTCTCAGTGGAACTTAAAAATATGATTTACAGGGCTGACAGGCTTTTTGTTGTATCATCATTGTGTGGTTGTAGTGCAAACAAAAGTGCACTTCAAGTACCTAGAAAAGAATTAGACTGAAAAATATGTTTTTAATTCTGGGAATTGTTATGTCTCTGAGTAAGACTTGTATGCAAAACATTTTTACTTCCCTCAGGAAGACAGGTGATTAAACATAATATTCTCATTTTCCTGTTGCTGCCGTATTTTTTCAGCTTGGTAATAAGCATTTCTTTTTTTAATCCATATGTGCCCACTGTATTTGGGTTTGCCCACTGAAAGCAGTCTTCATTTCTGGCAGTTTCTTGTAAATCAGTAGCATTTTGGGGACAAAGCTTTGCCATGCTGTTGCTACTCACTGCAGGAACAGGGAGGAGGTATTTAAATTCCCAGCTGCATGTTGACAACACTGTGGTTAAAACTTTTTTTCTTGGTCTCTTCAGCAGCCATCCCACTATTGCCGGTATCGGTATAAATAATGAGTGGTTAAAAAAATGAACCATTTCTATAAATACAGCATCTTCCTGCCTAGTTTTCCCAAGAGAATTTGTTCTAATGTTGTTTGCTTTACAGACTGTGGAGTGTATTCATCTCACTACTTTCACAAGGGTAGATTGGGAGATCTTGTGAAGTCTCTGGCCCAGCACCGCTATTAAGCAAATATTTGCCGGGTTAATTTATGAATGCTGTAGATGATAAAGCTATTACAGACAAGTACTTAGGTGTTTTTACATTGTAGGTGGAATGTGTCATCTCTCAGTGGAACAGCTATCTTAGTCTCAAGTAGAAGGTGATGTGCACAGACTGAATGCTTTACCTTCATTCTGCTGCTGTACTTGAAGTCATCCTGCATCTACATTAATTTCCTATAAGGAAAGATTTAGAACTTTGAAATCCTGGCCGGAGCATCATTATTCTGAAGTAACCTAACAAACTGGCATGTAACTTTGCCATCTCATGGTTGGTTGAGGTCCTGAGGCAATATTAAGTGTAACAGAATAAGCAGTGCTCCAGTTAACACAATCATCTCTTATGCAGAAAGATGCATTTATGCCTTTCAAGACAAAGAACCTTTTCACTGTACATCCAGCTATTATTCTGTTAATTCTTTGCAGAGAATTGCCACATCTTTGTTTTCCTTTGGGTGGGGAAAGTGTTTAGCATGTTCTCACTGAAGAGCCCAGAGTTTGAAGCCACAACACTTACATGAGGATTAACTTTTTTAAGGACTTGAGGGTCCCCATGGGGTTGCCTGAAGCCCATTAATCAAAGATTGAATTTTCAGCCTAATACATTAGTTATCTTTGTGCAATTCCTAGAGGGCCAGTAAATCAAATTAATCTTAATTAAATTCAAGTCTGTGATAGGAGGGGCCAAAAAAAAAAAAAAAAAAAGAAAATCGTAATATTGTAGAGTCTAAAGCTTGAAAGGATCATTAGACAAGCAGACCGTTACTTTTTCTGGTTAAAATGTAAATACATTTTAAATTCACATTTCTGTAAATACTTTTTAACTTAATCATTTTTTAGATTCGAGTTAGACTTTTGGTAATACGCTGATTACTGTGCTTTTGTCTTCATGGGAAGAGTATTTTTCAGACCAGTAAGTTGAAAGCTCATTTGATAAGCCTGTCTTGTCATGCTAAACCTGTAAATTGTTTTGATCGAATTTGTAGCTGTAATAGCAATATTGGAAACAAAATTCCTATAGTGGATGTTTCCATATGCTGGAAGAGGACAAAACTAAAAGTAATAAAGATGGTAGTCACTTACATGTGTGGGTTTTGTATGTATTCTTAAGTTGACTTAAATATTCCATTTAAATCCGGCACTAGGAATGCTTAGATGTGTGAGACCATGCAGAATTACTTAACCTGAGGATGTCTTCATTTTAACAAAACAGACAGCAGTTTTGCATCTCTAAGTCTATTGATTGTTTCTGAGGAAAATTTCTCTTTTGAATTAAATCCAATAGAAACTTTTTTTAAATACTCGTCTTCATCAGGCCGATATTGCCCTCTTTCAAAACAGCAAGGCATCTCTCCACTTCTGGTTCTGAAGGGCGTATTTAGTGTTCTTTCATATCTCTATTTTTATGTCTCATAAGAAAATTTGTGCACAAATAGACATTGCCAGTGTACTTTTTTTTGCATTAAATTAGATTTCAATGCTCCAGAGCTGTGAAAGACAGTATTAGCTTTGGTCTTTCTTCTAGAAACACCCTAGTTAAAAGCTGTCACTTACTTCTCCTTGACCTATTTCTTCATGCATCTAGTTTTAAAACAATTCCTAGAAGCTTGCAGGAGTTTTTGCCCACAGGGTGTGCTTGGTGTAATCCACTGACATAATTTATATATTCATAGGTCTGTGTCCTAGGTGGGCAACCTGAAGTAGCTGGTTTATGTTTGGGTTTTTTTTTGGCATGGCATGACACTGACAGTGGTGTTCTGAGCCTCCTGGGAAATGAAACTGTTTCCTCCGGAGTATGTTCTTGATGCATCAAAAGGTTTCTCTGTCGTCTTTTCCCTGTGCGTCTCCCATGTGCATCCTTCCTTTATTTTAGCAGTCTTCATTTCATCCTGGCAAACAGAGGGAAACTGTGGATTTATTATTAAACTCTAATAAGGGTGCACAAATTGTTTTGAAGTTAAAGACAAACAACACTGCTTGGACTATGTAAATAATGCAGCGGGCTACCTGACATACTGGGAGAGATGCTTCTAGAGTTTCTCACCTCATCACATCTCCTGCAAACAGTTGGTAAAGGTTGGCTTCCAGTTAGGCTGGTAACTGTCACTTTCGTCGTTAGGCTTAAAAAGGGGTGTCTCTCCTCTGTGTTTTTTGTAACGTTCCAAAGAAATCAAACTTCCCGGGAGAGTTACCAAAATTTTCCTCTTTCTTTGCTTTAATGTTTTTGCTGTAAGAGAGGTTGAGAGGTTTGAGCACCCAGCCGCTCTCCCTGCTTTTGGTAGGCTTCTGAGCAGGTCGCTGAGCCCAGTTCTGTGAATAAGTTATGCTGTGGTTTATTAGACTATCTAGTAAATTGCAGTGATACAGTTGTTAACATTTAATTAAAATCCCAACATACGCAGCCATTCTGTATTCACAGGCAAACCAGTGTATTTAGTAAGAGTTTAAGCCTGGGCCCTTGCTGGCTCGGTCGCAGCTTCACCCACTTCAGCTGAGCTGTGTTCTTGCTTCTACCAGCAGAAGAATCTGGTTTCCTTACTGCCAAACAGGCAGCTTCAGTTTAGGATACATTTGTTGTCCTCTGCAGATCTTGAGGCTGCAGAATTGTCCTACTCCATGGGATATATTGCCAGATTTCTGCTCTGTGAAAGGAGAGAGATGATGAGGAAGAGAAGAAATGAAAAGTGTTGTGCTTAGGTGCTTCATGGGTTTGCACTAATCCTGCTCTGAACGCAGCAGGAACTTTTGTTCCAAGCCTGGTAATACACGTGTGTAAGATGCTTTTTGTGGTACCCATGTTGTCAGCCTTTTCATTACAACCTCCTGTCTTAATTGGATAGGAGTTTTGGCCCTGAGTTTCTTGCTCCATGCAAAGATGTGGCATAACCTCTTTCAGCCTACAGTGAACACTATTTTATCCACATTTTTCTTAAATTTGTTTCCCAATTCGGGGGTTTGTTTTGCTTTTTGATTGAGCACCATGAACGTGATATTCTATGGCCACAATTGCAAGTCTAAAAGTAGCTTTGCATAAAATAACAAGGTGATGAACGTTATTTTAAATGGTTAGAGCGGATTTCTGCTTTTATTTATCTATTTTCCCCAGTAGAATTCTGGTGATAAGATTAAAATGATGAAACATTGGATTAGGAATTGTTTGTTCAGAGGGATTTTATGTTTGAGTGTGTTAAGCATTGGTAATGATAATACATGACTCTATGCAGTGAACAAAACCAAACACAATTAAAATACTTTGTTGATGTTGGCAAGACAAAATTTTAGGCGTTCTTGGGAAACTTCATGGGCTGGCTTTCCTCTAGCTTTCACGTTTTTTGCTTCTGGATGGGATGCACAAAAGTTCGTTTTGGTCGTGTAGATCTTTAATGTCCTTACTCTGTCTGTGTGGCTAGAAATTTGTCTAGTCGTGTTGCTTTAGGTTATTGTGTTTTGGTCATAATTGCCAGGCAAAAATAGTGTGGAAATACAAGGGGTATGCAGATAAGTTAATATAAAGCCAGGGAAAAGCGTCCATGTAACCGTAGTGGTTTGGGCGGTTTTTTTTCAGTTTGCAGAGGTTGAGCTTTTTGCATGTTTGTTTTTATGTATGATCAGTTAGCCCAGGATTAGGCTTTTTTGTTTGTGGTGTAAATCCTGCTGTTGGCCTAAAATGAATGTTAATTAGACTTCTGTACTTCTGTGTGCCACATTGCAGAATCATCTCCTTATTAGTAAAACAAATAAAAGCACAGATGAGATAAGAAAGTCAAAAAGAAACAGGGATGAGATCAAGGACAAACACCCCTGTTCCGAAATTATAAAACAGAAGAAGAGAGATGCTTAGAAAAGTTGGAAGGTGACACTTTAAATATTTGAACATGACAATTTCATTTTTGTACACCCTTAACTTTTAGAAGGGCATTACTGCAAGACATTACTGAAATCATTAGCTTTTAATAGGCTTCAATAAAAGAAACATTAGCAAGAAAACCTTTATAGAGCTAAGTGGTGGGTTTTGTTGTTCTTTGGTTTTTTTTAAGAAGTGGGACCTTTTAGAAAGCTGATTCCTAGCTCCGGCTTGGGAGTAGCTGGGTAGAAATTGATTGAAGGAATATTACTTATAGTTGTCCATTGTAGGGCTCCTTGTGAGTACTTGGCCATCATTGGTACCAGTCATCACCTACAGGAAACGGAGCTAGGGGACCTTGTCCTACAGCAAAGGAACTGTCATATTTGTTATTCTTATGTAGGATCTGAGGAGAATATTTAGCCCAAGGTCTCCAGAAGTCCCTGCCTTTCAGAGTATTGTGAGCTCTGTCCTGGCCAGGGTCCTGCTCCAGACTGGATTGCTCCTTGCGATGTGTACTAGTGCAATGGGAACTAACAATAGAAGTAGTAAAGCGGTAGTGATAAGCACTAAAAAGTATGTTTTGTTGTTTGAAACTGTTTTCTATAGGAATTAGTAGTTATGCTCTATTGGGAGCATTGCAGATTCTTTTAGAGAAATAGTGTGGCCCCAAAAAAATTGTCACCTTGTCCTTGTTGCAGAGTAGGCAGACTGTTAGGTTCCCGATTCTTTTGACAAAATAACATGTCGGTTTTTTTGTTAGACCTGATAGTTGGCCTGAAAACAGGTTTGCTCTCTTTTTCTTTTTTTTTTTTCCCAGTTGCATTACTAGTCTAATAAAAGCTATTACAAGCCTTGCTTTTCATGGTTGCATTGATTTTTAGGATGATTCAACTTGGAATGCGATACAGTGAAACACATTAAATTCTGATAAACCATTAATTCATGAAGTAGAGGTCATACAGAAAATAATAATGAGTTCAAAGACTGTGGTCAGTACAATGATGGAGTTGAAGAGAAAAGGTCATTAGCTGCTGAGTTGCGTAACAGGTTCCTTTGAGTTAGAGCAGAAGCTTTATTACCTGGATGGGCAATATCAGAAGAAGCTGGAAAGCATCACTTACGGTTCAGTGCTTTGACCCCAGCGGACTACATGAGCTCTAACATCAGTGATTAGGGATAAATGTAAAGGCATAGGTAAGAAATGGTGTTTGAGAAAATGGGGAGATGAACTGAAAATTGTGGCATCCAGATGTCTTGATATTGCGCCTATTTGTGATTCCCAGGGAAAGAATAGCACGTACTGATGAAGAGTATCTGGTTTTATTATTGAGTATAAACAATGTGACTTGATGTGCTTGAGTGTGAAAAAAATTATATGAGCTTGATAAAAGTTTTAGGTGTTTCAGAGGCCATGTCTATGGTGTGCTCCATCCTCTCTTGAGATAAAAATTTCATTAATCCCAGTTTTGATATAGCTTGGAAGCAACTTCTGATTATGTCATAATGGGGAAACTCCCCCTGCTCCTCAGCTACAAAGAGAAAATTATTGGCACTAAAACTGATTTATTACTACAGGCTGTGCTTAAAATAACTTTTATTACCATAGTGTCCATAGTGTGGTAGAATTCTGTAGGTGTATTGATGTGGAAACCTCTGTGCTTTTCTTTTAGAAGTGATTTCAAAAAGCTGCCTGATTTCTCTGCTTTCCTTGATAAGCAGAAAAGATTCAAGACCTTCCTGATGACGCAGTTTTGCAGTGTGGTAACAGAGTTAGGAAGGGTCAGGTTTAAGAAGGACTAACAACTGCACAGTTTTAGATTTATACCAGTCTGAACCAAACTGGTCAGTCATTCACCTTTTGGCCATGAGTTTTCTTCTTAACTATCTAGTTACTGACTGCTCCTCCGTGCTGCTTCCCCATCCTTCTCCTTGTGAAGGGATTCCCTCTTTTCCGGCTTCCTTCCTCCATGTCTCTAAAAGTCTCACAAGACAAATGGCTATAATAAATTTACACAAGGCAAGATTAGCAAATTTTCTAAACAAGTTTCTTTATTTGTTAAATTTCAGTATTAATACTGGGCATTTTGTGTAGCGTGCTTTGCCTTTCTGAAAAAAAAAGAGGAACCTAACTTTTCAGGCTACAGCAGGACAATCGCCTGGATTATTTCAGCTCTTACTTTACAAGAGGGCTAGCAAAGGAAGGACTTGATAGCAAGCAGCTGGGAAAGTTCATTTTCTTTGCTCCTGAGGACAGCGGACGTTTTGGTAGGCTCTAGTGCTGAGGTATGTGAAGGATGGATGTTGTTTTACCCCAGTCCGTGCATATCCTCTGTTTCCCTGTTTCTGCGGAATGTCATCTGGGTTTTTCTTCCCTTTGCTGAACAGGAAAACTGAGCAAAAAAGGTCAGCTAGAAGAACTAGCACAGTTACATTTCACGGTCCAGTTTCTGCTGCTCTGAGCATCTGTGGCAAACAACCTCCCCTTCTAAGCCAGTCGTAGGATGGAAGAAAATGAAATAAAGGAAATGTCTTTGGGTGGTATAGGGGGAATCTGCCTGGTGAACAGGGATATGATGGCATTTTTGCCACAAGGTAGTATCTGGAAATCGGTGTTGAAAATGCACTTCAGGTCACATTGAACGTGGTAAGGCTGGGAATCACGGGAGCTCTGCTCTGACCACCCTTCAGAGCAACTAGAAGGACACCTTCCCCTTCTCGCACCCCCTGCTCCTTTCCAAAAAACAAATTATTTTTCTTACTGCTTTTTCCGATACTGCACGTGATGCTTCCTACGCATTTTTAAAGCTACATCAGTCCTTGTCAAAGGTCTGAGAGATGATGTAGTTTTTCAGAGCGTTCACAATCTTATGATCTCCCTTTGCGGGAGTAGGCGGGGAATTTATGCTCGAGCCGCTAACATCCATGTGTCTGTTCCCCACTGCGATAGCCTCCATGCGCATCCTTTTGAAGTCTGTAATGTATTTGAAGACAATAATCTAATCTTCCAGAATAATATGCTGCGCTCAGTTTTGTTTGCTTACCGCATGCATCTGAAGAGGCAGGTTTGTCTTCTGTAGTCCTAACAAGAATCCTGGGTCTGTTGAAATGTAAGATCAACCGTCTATTGACTTCAGAAAGGCAGAAACTTAACCCTGTGAGTCTTTCATTAATAATCTCTCTTTACTTCAGTTTAAAAAAGAATAATTTTAGGAATGTTACCAAGATATGCCTCTGGTAGGGAGACTAAGGGTTTATATATTTGCCAGTGTAACTTTTATGTGCTCAATTTTAGAAGTGGATCCAAGTTGAAAATATGAAAACAACTTTTATAAAACCTGAAACTAATATAATTTGTTTCCTATTTCAACATAAAACAAAATAAAAATGGTACTGATTGGTTTTCAAATGAATAAACCTGATCCTTGCAGAGCTTGAAACCTAAACATTGTAGCAGGAGGAACCTAAAAGTAAAACGGATTTCATTGTTCACCCTGCAAGAGGTTGAAGCTCGGAAAAAGGCAAAAGTAAACAAGGAAACAGTGTCAAGTAAATAGACACTGAAATCATCTAACAGTTAGCTGTTAATGAACCAAGTCTGGCATTAATGTACAGAACCACTTTTCTACGGTGGGATTGTAGTGCAGCATTTTGAAATGATATTGTTGAATATAATCTTTTAAGAAGTGTCTAACTTGTATACGAGTTGTGTGGAGGTTTCCATCTCTTTTGGCATTCTGCCCGTTTCAGGCAAAATGATGCAACATCTTAGCCCGTGAGACTGTGAGAAGCGATGGGCGTTTGTGTGGCAAATACGACAAATACGCCTGTGGTATATTGGTGGGAAAAACTGTGCTTCTAGTGGTTCTGGAAGTAGTTTTGCATTGTATGTTTTGTGAAATGAGGATTTCTGTTAGTCAAGAAACTTTCAAAAAAGTACAGGTAAACAGAACTGCTGTAGAGTTAGACATCAATGTGTTTTTTTGGGGGGCTCAGTGCCCTTATGTAGGGTAAAGGGTGTATGTACGTTTTTTTGTTTTAAATCCATTACTGTTTTTAAACAAGGTTTACAAAAACATCACTCTAAACGGTATGTTGTCTCTTTTGACCTTACCAGTAATGCTTTTCTCTTTGCCTTGCAAAGAAGCTTTTCCCTGTGGACTTACCCATCAGCTCCTGAAAGGCAAAAGAAGGTAAAAGCTGAGCTGAAGTTGAGGTGTTTTGGTGGTGGGTTTTTTTTTTTTTTTTTTTTTTTCGCCAGGAGACATATATGATTGATTTAGGAACAAAATACTATGTTAAATAAACTGGTATTTGATGACTTCAAGTTGTTTTTCCTGTGCTTCTTTACTGTCTCAGCATGCTGCACCTCTTATGTCCACATTCTCAAACCCTGCTGGTGTGCATCAAGAGACTAGCATTAAAAAAAAAAAAGAAGGAAAAAAAAAAAAAAGAGTTGATTACAGCTGCTTAGAATGCTATGGAAAAAATGGTCCAAAAAAACCCCTTCCAGGCTATTATTACTAATTTCACAGAGCAGCAGTGGTTCTAGATCTGTTCAGGTGGCCAGTTCTATTCATTTTGAAGGGTGTGACTGTGCTTTTTCAAGACAAGGCTATGCCAGATTAATTGATCTTTTTTTTTTTTTTTTTTTTAGTTATTAAGTAAGTCTGGCCAAGCCGCACTTACTTGGGTTAAATACAAGCAAAAAGAAAACTCACATTGGTTCAGGAAGTTTGTCTTGTGGTTCTTTGGAAAAGAACATTCTGTCCCCTCTTTGCAAAACCAATACAAACAGTCTCTTGGCACAGACACTATTCTTTGTAGATACCTTACTTTAAATTATCTCTCAGTTATTTTGCAAGATTAAGTATCACAGTTCCTATTTCCTGGATAAATTCTGCCTTGTATAATTGTGCTTTCACTTTGTAAGTCGCATCTGCAGAGGTAGTTGGGCAATACGATTAAATCTTCTAAACGCTATTTGAGGTCTGTTGATGAAAGATACTGAATAATAGAAATCGTGATTATAAATTGTAGGATAGTAATGGTTGTTTATAAAATAGCACTTATTCAGAAGTGGTTATATCTCATTGTAGAAATGATCATGTGCATATGGGTTGTGTGATTGTTGATGTTACTGGAAAAGAGCCGTAGAAGTACAGAGGAGCAGTAAAACGTCCAGAACTGTGAGGGATTTTTCTTTATTGGGTAGTTGAGGAATTGTGTGCGAGTTTCGTAGAGGGATGTACTTTGCCCTTTTGTTTTACATTTTTAAAGGTTATTGTTAAGTTACTTTGTCTTACTAAAGGAGTGTTGAGGACAATATGTTTCATGTGCTTATATCAGCCATTTCTCACGTGAGGATTTGGCATGTGGAATTACAAATAAAAGCAGGGAAAGAAACCTGTGCTGTGCAACCTTAATCAAACGGGGGGCAATCTCTAGTGCCCTCTTTTGATAACATATTCGGTGAAACCAATTGGGGGAGGATCTTAAGTGATGTTAGACAGGTTATTGGACTGATTCTTCAAGTGGCTGTAACTCCTACTGGCTTGGGCTTTTACTAGAAGGTAAATGAAAGATATCTTGTAGCTTGTAGGAAGCAGTCCTACTGGTAGTAAGTAATATTCCCAGAGAGTGATAAAAGCAAACATATATACTGTCTGAACAAATCTCTGCTGTAACAGCTTTGAAGTGAGCTGAAGGTTTACACACACATTCGGATGTAATTTTTGAGAAAGAGCTAAATTTTTTATTCTGAAAAGAAAACACACTGAAAAATCTGAACCTTGCAAACTTTCCATTTCCATACGTTTAAATCCAAAGACTAAAGTGTTTTGATTGTCATGTCTGTCTTATCTTTCTAGCAAAGCCTTTTCCCTATAATTAAGAGTGCATCAATTTTTCTAATTGATGCCAAATCCAATCCAAGCCACCCACACAATTATTTCATCTTCCCTCCCCCTCCCATCATTATCTGATATTTTGTTTGCACAGTCATTATTCATTAACTGTATTCATGTCCAGGACTGCAAACAGTAAAATCACATTAGCAAGAAGGAGCTCTGAGACTCACCAGTGAAATCTACTTTTTCCTTTTCCGTGCCTTTCAGATGAGAATCCCAAAACCTGTCACAAATTTTGGAGATAAGGAGCTTGGAAACAATGAATGTGCTAGTGATTGGAGCTTTCTTTTCTTAGCAGAGTTCTTTAGTTCTTCCATACTACTGAGAAGAATTAAGTTCTGCGTAAGAAGCTACTGAGATCACAAGTTACTATTGGAAGAGAGATGTAGTCTGTCCTCTTTTTTACATACATATGTATACATATATATGTATGCATGCAGGCAAGCCTATTCCCCTGTCTCAGAGCTTCATAGATGACCTTCTTTGATTTAGAGGTAACTTTTGAGCATGTCCCTTTTTCCTCTTTGGCGTATCCTCGGGTAGCTGTGTCTGCCCCCTTCCCCTTTTGAGAGAGAGGGACCTACATACAAAGGTTTCGCTGTGATTGCTCCTGAGGCTCTTTGGTCTGTTGCTTTTTCAACTTTTGACCTTGGTTCCTCTGAAATCAATGGCAACCCTCTCGCACTGACCCAGGATATTGGTAAGCATTACATGTGCTACTGAACATACTTGGCTCTTAGAGTGCTCCTCATCACTTGCACTCTTATTTTATTAAGACGACCGTCACCTTTATCCATGTTTTGCAAGGGAAAAAGTGGGCATGGAGGGGTAGAGGGTCTTGCCCAAGGCCAGTGAGCTGGGAAAGGCCAAGGCTAGTGGCTGGGAAATGAGGTATGGATGGAAGGCAGCCTGTGCTGCCTCAGTGTGCTGTGCCCATGTGTCATTTCTTCAACCTGGGTTTCCTGGTCAGCAAACCATTTACCGCCTAGTTTCCCTTAAAATATTAGAATTTTAAGTTTCTGACAGAATTAGGTGATTACCAGATAAACCGCCACTATAATCTGGTCATGTTAGCAAGCAACTTGATAAGGTTCAGTACATAAACTAGCTCAGTATACTACTTTGTGTAATTAATATGCAACTACTGGATCAATTCAGATTGACTGAATTGACGTATTGCTGCCTGCCCTGGTACTGGATTGACTTGTTACTGCTTCTTCCTAATTCTGTTGCTATATCAAAATCGATCCGTACTTTTTAATTATTTTTAACTGGATTTATCTTAAAATGGAAAACATCACTGCGGGGTTGGTAAGGGAGGGGGAATGGAACCTCTCATAGAAGTCACAGATTTGGGATAATGTCGCAGTGATGTCCCAAAGAGAGTAACTCATAAGAAAATTCAACTGTAAACAGGGCAGGTTTGGCAAAATTTGAAGGACTGGTCAGCGCCTGCGATGGTGCAGCTATGAAGCTGGAAGCGACTTGTATGTACAACAGGTTAGAACAAAGTGTTGGGTCTGACTAAAGAAATGAAATAGGAAAGGACTAAGCTTGTCTGAACTCTTAAATGTCAGATTCAAAATGGAGAGATGGCAAAAATTTGAGGAGAAAATGGGAGAATACCATAGTTGTCACCTTAAAAAACAAACAAACAAACCAAACAAAAAACTCAAAACAAAACACCCCCACCCCCCCCCAAAAAAAAAAAAACCAACACACTACAGCATTTGCTGTCTCCTTCCTCTGCCTCTCGTCTTGGTTTTCACCTTACTCTTCCTTTCCTGCATCCTCCTTCCCCAAGTGCCCCATGGGCTCTGGCCCCACTGGTTTGCGGGGAGTTTTTTGAGCGGTCCCCGGTTTCTCTCAATACAAACGTGTTTTTTCCCATCTCCCTCCCGTTCGGGCCACGTGGCTGCTGGTGCCTTGTGAGTGCAACCCCGGGCTGCTTGCCCCTCAGCCAGAGCTGGGCGCCGGCAGCGCGGGGGCTGCGTGGGCAGCAGTTGCTTCCCGACGGGGACCGGGACACGAGGTGAGGAAGGGGCTCCGCTCTCACCAATACCTCCGTCCTTGTGCTTGAGCAAGCTTTTACGAAATGTGTTTATGAACGCGTTACACTCTCGTTCCCTTTGGGTTTGCAGCCTTCTCGGCTCTGCTGAGCCTGTCAGGCCCACGGCTTTGTAAACTCCTCACTCCACCCTTGAAGAGGCGTCCAGCCCCAAATGGTGCTTGAAAGCAGGGTTTAGGGTGGAGGTTGTCCAGGTATCCTGACTATGAGGTTCCCGTTAGCTGTACAGAGGAGTTCTTTTTGATATTGCTGGTATTTAGAAAGTTCACGTTTGACAGTAGTGGATGAACTCTAATCAGAAATGTACTTCTCCTTCTCATGCAATAAGAAAAATCACATTATAAGAAGTCGGCGCTTAGCAGGTCTAGCTAATTGTATAATGCACAGTGGAATTGCAGAGCTGAACCTGTTTCTTCTATATTTTTTCAGTGATTTGTCCTGTTGGGCAGCTGCCTTCTGAGTGACTCTGGAGAGATGCCAGCTACTTGAGCTGAATCAAGCAGTGGCAGGGACAGCATCTACCGGGCTGAAGTTTTAATCCCAGGCACGTGGCATTTGTACAAGTGGTCACTGGTGAGTTGTACGTAAGCGCAGCTTCCCTCTCTCTCTGTCTCTGTAACAACTGGCACCTTGTTGCAAACTGTAAGTTTCTGGATGCAAAGACAAACCTGCGTTGCTTGTTTTTCCCAGAGGGTGACTGACGAGCTTAGAGAAAATGAGAGTGATCCAGGTTACCAGCTAATCTTAGGAAATCCTTACTATTTGTTTGTGTGTTTGTGGATTATTTTTTCCTCTCCCTCTACTGCATGAGTAACATCCCAGTGAGGCCAAACTTCAAACCTGTAGCAGTTGGTGTGTTGTACTAGACGACATCGCCGTGCCTTTTTAATCGGAGGAGGTTTTATACCCTCTGCCTTAGCGCTTCATAGCCTGGAAATACAAGCTGTGGGGCTCTGATAACAGAAGTAGTGCCTGGCTGCTGTCAGCAAGAGGATGATTAAAAATGCGTGTGTGTGTGCTTGTTCACTCCCTTTCCAGCTGAATAGAAAATGAAACTCCCCAAAGCCTTTTATGTAAGTGCATGGGGTTTTTTTTTTCCCTGTTTAAAACTCCGTGTGGCTGTGCACAGACAAACTTCATCCCCAGCTTCCTTTTGAAGATGCTTTGAAAGAGAAGAGTGTGCTTCTTTTGACCTCCGAAGTGTGATCCTGTCTTCAGTTCAATACTAGACATACCCTCTCTGCAAAAGATAATAGCTAGCAATTTTTTTCTTTTTTTTGAGGGGAAGGTGGTTTCCAGTCAGTTTCTCCCATCTGTGGTTTTCCTTGGTAAAACAATGGCAATCTGCTTCTTCCAGCAGGTGAAATGCTGTGATTCTTTGACAGCAAATGTGTGGAGTGCTGCCTTGCACCTTGTAACACCCTGCTTTATTTAAGACACTGTCATGCTGGGCTGACTGCTGTCTTCCCAGGAGTGTTGCACCAAGGAATTATTGATGAGATGCAGCCTGGTCTGCAAAGCACACGTTCGCTATTAAAAACAACATATGTGCCCTTAGCTATTGCTAATCGTTTAAACATCTCAGTGAAATTTGGGGGAAGTGGCCCCTCTGTACATGGATAGAGTTCCATTAAAGCATCGGCACGATACAGCTCAGCATCAGATACTGAATCTTCCTATGAATATGAGAGTTGAAGATTAGTGCTTTAAGCAGAACTGCTTGAAGTTATCTTCTTGAGAAGGTAGAAGGAGCCCCTTGTAAGGATGGGTGCGGGAAGGGCAATGCATGTCCCGGGCTCTTGTCTGACTCTTTCAGGTTTTTACCATGTTGTTAAGAGTGCTCGTTGGAATATTTGGACAAAAACCTGGAGGTCAGTGCCGTACTGAGCTGTACGTGCTAACTTGATTAGCAGTGGAGTTGAAAAATTACTCTGGCCTGAAAAATTATGAGGGTAATTCTGGCTTTATGCTGGAGGAGGCAAAGGCAGAACAAGGAACTGAAGTACATTATTTCAAGGTCCAGTAGTCCGTTAAACCAGGCTAAAACAAGTACGTTTTAATTAATGGAAAGTTTGGAAAAACAAGTTTGGTGCTATTGTCAAGCATCCATTGTATTTTTGCAAGTTGGAAGATACCTGTTCTTAAGTTCCCCTCATTCTCATTACCACTGCTCTTCCCGCTTCAGTTCAGGCGTAACAGCTGCTATCTTGGGAACCACTGAAGGTAAATGCAGTTCCTTTATGCTGCTCGAGAACTCTGAACCCCAGCACTTAAATAATATAACAACTTCAGTGCAAACTCCAGCAGCTTTGGAGGAGAGAGGTTTTAAAATTGTTGCCATTGATTTTCTGGGTGCGTAGAAATAGAGAAAGCAAGGTAGTAATTGAAGCCATGTTTTTTATTTAAAATCGTTATTGCTTGGGTAGGTGCACTTTTTTTCACCAGTAAGTGTTTTCAATTATTAGAAGTTAGAGATCAGAGGTTTTCTAGAAGCTTAATAATTTCATGTAGATAAAATTATTATTCTCTTATAGTGGAAGCATGTCTATGTCTTGGTCAGGAAGGTCCCAAATTTAAGACTAGTTGCTGTCTGTCATATCTGTTGTCGCGGTCTGACTCAGAGGCTTGAACGCCAGCATGGGGGAGAAGGCAAAAACCTTTGCTCCCCTGTAGTGTGGGTGGGAAAGCATCTCCATGTGGAGAGCCTTCTTTCAAAACCCAAGATCATCAGGAAGGTACGTGGAAAATTCACTGCACAAATAAAGATTGAGTCAGCCAATGCCTGCTTATCACGTCAAGTAGTGATTACACCTTGACGTAAATCACCTTGTGCTATGAATACATCCAATTTGATGGGTTTGCCTATGGCTGCACTTAAGAAACGTGTGTGAGCTTATATTTCTGAGAGCGCTGTAGTAAGAGAGCATAGAGCTTCAAGTGCAGCGTACGTGGAGAGTGTCCTGCACTTGGGGTTAGACGGCGTTTTGCACTTTGCAATCCTGCTCTATTGTGTTTGCTACCTGCAAATGCAGTGTGCTCTTCTGAAACTGCAGTTTGAATCTGTAACCTGAATTTTCTCATACTTTTTTTTTTATTGATGCTTTTCTTTTTTTGCATTTCTAGTTCTTCTTAGTTAGAGGCAGCAGTATTACACCAAAGTGAGTGACTAATACAAATATTGCAGAATCAGGTAAATGAACCTCCTGCCCCAGATGCTTGTTTATGTTGCTGGGATGCTGAAATGCACTGACAGAATTGCAAACCATCATAAACCTGCAAATGATTAATGGTCAGGTATCAACGATTATATTGAAACTTAAGAAAAATGTTAGCTTAAGCAGTTGAAATAAATCAAACCACTCTTCTGTTAGCATACATTTTGCTTAGATCCATGGAATCACTGGAGCTAGGTGGGTATTTCTGGTGGTTTTACTACAGCAAAATTTAACTTATTTCTTGACGGCAGTAAATGAGACTTAACCTTTGCAACTTTGTGTTATCTGCTTTAATCACCTGTGTTTTCCATTTAAAAAATAAAATTCCTAGGAACCACTGGGTTTTTTTAATCCTGTATTTCAAAACACATAGTTACCCTATCTTTTAAATCCCGAAGATAGGGAGGGCATTCTCACATCAAGATCTGGCTGCTCAGATGGGGGATTTGCTTTTGGAGAAATAGAGAAATGTGGGCATTTTGAGTATTGTCATTGCGTGTGGTGTGGCTGCTGATGCCCACGTGCTCCGCTCTGCAGGCGAAGGATCAGTGTCACGAATGAGAGCCACGTTGCTTGCTGAGTGTTGACAGCTTCTCATTACAGACAGTGTTTTTTCCTCCTGGCTCGTAGTTGAAAAGGTTTAGAAATGATCATAATCTCTTTCCTCGAGTGACTCGGAGAAGCGTTGGGGTTTGTTCTTTCCAGATTCAGGGATAGAAAAGACACTCTGCTTTTCCTTTCTGCTGAGTTTACAATTATTTTACTGTCTCGGTCGGATTTTCTTAATGTATCCAAAATCATTAAGCTCCCGCAGAGTGAAAGAGGATGTGAAGAAAAGGAGCGGTGAGGGGAGAGGAAGGAAGAAATGGTAGTTAAACAGGTTGGGGTTTTTCTTGGTTTTAGGTGGGGTGTTTGTTTTACAGCAGCTATTCCTGCTACGTAGGGGAGGGTGCGGGGAAGGTGGGGTGACGGTGGGTACGTGTAATAGAGTATGGCATTTACTCAGCCGTGTGGCAAGAAGGAATTGTACGTCAGCCAGTTCTTCTCTGCCCTTTTAACCGGGGCTATAGAAGAATTCTTTTGTTTAACGTGTAAGTAGGACCATTCTCCGCTCTGGGCATGCATGCTGGGCTGCTGAAAATTAAATTGGGAAATGAGATCCAATGATATAAAACCAAACCCAAGCAACTAAGACCCCTGTAGGGTGCAGGCAGAGAGCACCCTTCATCCTCTGTCATCAGAGGAACAGGGCTGTTTGAATTGGCTTCCACCTTTGTTTTGAGAGGTTGCTGTGGTGATGAATAACCTTTGCGCAGGGTGTGTGAGCAGGAGTGCGCACGTGCCTCGGTTCTTGCACGTAAAATAACGCTGCTGAGCGCATGGCTTTTCCCCCCCGCATCAGAGCATATAACCTGGCAATGGTCGGCTGCTCCCCAACATGAGTTAAATAACAAAACTGTTGTCTAGTTCTTATCATGATGTTAATCTACTGATCACTTCCTCACATTGCTTTCGTACCAGGTAGCAGGAGACTGGGTGATGGCAAAGCGGTAGCTCTTTTCCATTGCACGCAAGGGGAGTTGCAGGGTAGCTGTTATGCCTCATTTGCACAAGCTTATGATACCTGAGCTTTGTCTTGTTACCTGGGCTTGAGGAAGGATAGTAGATAGAGAAATAGACTGACAAAGATACTCTGTCGAAGGAAAGAGGGAAATGCTATTATCTGAGAGGGCTTTCTTTTTTTTTCCTACCATTGCAAAGATTACACTTTCTATACTGAGGAAAAAACCTGGGGACCGTCTGTGGGTTAGTATTGTTTCTTTTCACTCTCCATTTATCAGTATTTCAAAAAATTATTATTATATTATATTATTAATTTACTGCAGCTCAAAATAGATGAGTATGTTTTTCATACTAAGATACGAAATCTGATGTAACAGCTGCATATTGATACAAAAGTGACTGTGTGAAAATTAGAATATATGGGTGAATATTCTACATGAGCTTTCTTCATGAAGTCGCACTGGTACAAGTATAGTTTGATGGTACAGTTGTCTGAAGATGTTATAAATATCACGTCGAGGTAAAGAATTGCCTTCAAGAAAGTCTTGGAAACTTTATTGGTTTCCCCCCTGCTAGAAAACCCTAGCAAGAGTTGGCAAGGATGAATTACCACCTGAGGCAGCTCGCAGAGAATTTTCTTCCCAGCGTATTACCCTCGTTCCCAATGTCTGTGAAGCTGCCCCATACATAACTGGTACTCTGGGAAAAACTGATTCACTCAGAGATGATCCAGTGGCCATGACAAATACAGTGAAGTTTAAAATGTCTACTTCTGCAGCATAATTCACGAACTTTAAAAAAAAAAAAAAAAAAAGGGGTGAAGTACTCAGTTCTGTGCCAGCTCCCCACCTCTTCAGAGACCATCAGGATTGGTGGTTTCATTTGTGAGGCTATGTACTTTGAAGGTTGTCTTGTTCATGACTGCAGCCATACTGAAGGATCAAAGAGGAAGATGAAAACGTTTTAAAAGCAGTAAGGCCTGGCGCAGTGTTTAACGTGAAGGTGGCGAAGGCAGAGTGCGTGGCCCCCTTGCAGGACTGATGGGACTTCTTGCTGAGTTAAAGCAGTTGGGGAAATAACCTCCTCTCCCTCCAGCAGTTTTTCTGAAGCTTGTCATCTTGAAGTTTTCCCCAGTGCAATTTAAACATGCTGTCAGCTCCCTTTAGTGGCTCGCTTAGTTAAAATCACCTTCAGTAAGGAGTATTTAATTACGTCTTCTAATACCTTATTCAGGCTCCCCTCCTGGATTTTTGAGAATCTGGAGAATGCCGCTGGTAGACTGGAGCCAGCATTTACAGGAATAAATTAATAGCAGTACCATAGCTGTGCTTTTTACATCTGACACATTCTCCAAGGCTAACACGGCACCTCCCGTACTTCTTCAAATTCATTTGTTCCGTTTCAGTTCAGTCTTTTGAAATATTTTGTGATGAATGAGTTCACTTTACAAGCCGGTGATCAGCAGCAGCTGTTCATAGTCATGCTTTAAATTGAATCCATCTGTCAGTGGGCTCTTTAAAGTGCAAGTTTCACATTGTCAGGAGACCTGATTACACCAGAGCGGTATCTGGGTGCTGTTTGCCAAAAAGAAAAGAAAAAATCAAAACTAAGTGTGCTTGGATGGGCTCTGGGATACCCTTGCAGTTTCATTTGTAGAGCCGTGATTTAGCCTGCTGAGAGGAGAGCAAAGTGGCTACAAGCGGTACTTTTGCACTGACATGCAGATAGGTGTTCAAATGTAGGCTGAAATTAGGAGATGAAATAAGTAGGAAGCTTTGTAGAAACCCATATGCAGTGCTTGCTGCTTGTTTTTTAATCTTCACCCTTTGATGAACCTCATCACCAGCTCTTTACATTTTTCGGTTGTAGCATTGCGGTAGATTAATGTTCTTCAGAGGATGAGCTGAAAAGGAAAAGACATGGCTTATTCAAATCAGCAAAAGGAGACAACATTGCTTTTTTTTGGCCGGGTACACATGCATCGTTTCTTATTTTCATTTGTAACTAGAGGAGGGTGAAATGTGTCTGCTGAGGCTATTTTGCACACTGCATTTAAGGCAATATTTGAGAGAAACAAATGGTCATTTGCTGACTGCATTAATTGTTCTCATAATTTTATGTGAAATCTTTGGTCCGTAATGTTCTCCGTTTCAGTTCGGTCTTTTGAAATATTTTGTGATGAATGAGTTCACTTTACATGCTGGATATGGAAACCAGCTGATTCGTGGCCTGAAGTCCATTGGTCTTATCCACAGGTAACTTTTCATGTTTTCCTTCTCCCCATTTTTTTCTTCACCAAGGCTTTGTGGGGAGGCCTGGGCTTGTGCTGGGATGTGTGTATAGCTCTATGGAAAAAACATTTCTTACCAGCAGAAGCTTATTCACCCAAGTACTGCCTGTTTACCCAAGTATGTAATTTTCATTATATCATTTCACTTTTGGAAAGAAAACCTTCCTTGGAGGAGCAGAACAGTGGTACAGCCTCCTTTGCCACTGTAAAACTCTTATTTTTGTAGTAGGAGGGCCATGTTTTATGGTTCAGTTGTGGTCTCCAAACACAGAAACTACCCTTTGTTGGTGGTCGGATAAACGTCGTCTCGGCAGCCCACATCGCCCGCGGCAGCAGGAGACTTCATGCAGTGGGTGAAGTCTGCCCGTGTTTTTCTGCTATAAGCTTCTCTGTCTCCTTTTTGCTGTTGCAGTCTGCAAGCATCGCTGCTCAACAGTGCAGCTGCATCGCTGCTGCATTCCTAGTGCGAGTGCCAAGCCAGCACTTTAATTAACACTAAATTCAGTGCTGGCTGAAGCATAGAGGAGGGAGGGGAAAAAAAAAAATAACAAAAACAAACAACAAAACCGAACACCCAGACTTACTTTGTGAGCTTGTATTTTATGTCAGTCAAAGCTAGTATAGTGTCTTTGAAATGAAGTGTCCAATATCATATTGTAGGAGAAGAACCTCTTAGCTTTTAACATATAGAAAGCCACACTGTGTATACCAGAGCCTGTTATTGCTGCGTGCCTGATAAATACGGATGATTTTTTTTTTTTTTTAATGGAGACTCATTAACGTGTGCCACATGGAGATGGTGAGAATTGCACACTGAGTGAAGAGATTGATTGATGTTGGCTTGTGTTAAGAAAATATGGCTGACAGAAGGAGTCAATACATGCTCTTTTTTTCGTTTAAGTGCATTGTTTTTCTTGCATGTGTTTAATCAGAGAACTTAGCAGGGGAATGCTCTTGCTTAATAGTTGACAATATCTTGTTATCTTCCTGTAAAATAGAGTTAAAATACAGTTATTAAGATCTGGCACTCATTTGAACACCCACTTGGGACTTTGTATTATAAACACACAATATCTGTAAATTAGCTGCAGACACAGAGTAAGTATTCGGTCCTTCACCATTTAACCTAACAAGCAGTAAAAACCGTGCACCAGTGAGCGAGTGAAAAACCTTGTTCAGCAAACCCATAGACAAACGTGTCCCTCCTCGCTGGGAGCGCTCAGATCTCTGAAAACTGCTGGGTTCTGATTTCAGCTTTTCAAACTTCACAAGTTGGGCCTGAACGGAGGGATTTGGCAGGAGAGGAAGGAGGAAAGCTCTTCTTTCCCTTCCCACATAGAGAAATGGAGGCGAACATGGAGAGCACGCTGAAAGGGACGGGCTTCCCAGATCAGGAGGAGCCGCGTGGTGCGACGTCTCTGTGAAGAAGCTCGGTGCGCAGCACCAGCCCCTCGGCTCCTGCATCCTTCTCCAAGCTCAGTATGAACAGGCAGAGTCTGCCAAGCCCACCCCTGCGCGGACATCTGATGAGGCAGCATCGATATATGAGAGGATTATGAATGAAATTCTCAATACCTTGTCTAGACTGTACTGATCATTAAGGATGAAACGATTAATTTTTAAAACCAGGTTCTTTTCCTTTGGCTTTTGCAACTGTTTTACAAAATCAGCTTTTTGGCACCATGGTATGCTTTAGGCAGAAAAGCTGATTGGTGTTTTGGTACCCTGTATCTTTAGTTTCTCACTTGAAACTAGACTAATAATATATCTTGTGAATATCTGTGACTGAATACAGGTTTAGTGTTTCTATTGCTGAGATAAATTCATAGCATGAGCGGTATGACTAGTGCTGTGTAAGATTTTAAGTTTTTTCTGATTTTTATTTTCATGAGTAGTTGTGAGTAACATTCTACTATCTGGTTTAACTTTTATCAGGCATGGACAGGTATCTTGTTTCTGGAAATGCAGAGCTGGGAACGGGGTAAGGAACAGACAGCGCTGACTGAAGAGTTGTAATCTCTCTTACTGCAATTCTTGGTGAAGGTCTGAAACTAATGCTTGAGCCAATAAGGATGTGATAGGTAGCAAAACATTTTGAAATTGCTAGCAACTCAATTTTCATGTAGTACATTAGTACATTTCATTTAGTAGGTAATCCTATGTCGGCATTATTACAGTTCATAGAATCATAGAATAGCTTGGGTTGGAAGGGACCTTTCAAGGTCATTTAGGCCAACCCCCCTGCCACGGGCAGGGATATCTTCAACTAGATCAGGGTGCTCAGAGCCCCGTCCAACCTGACCTTGAATGTTGCCAGGGATGGGGCATCTACCACCTCTCTGGGCAACCTGTGCCAGTGTTTCACCACCCTCATCGTAAAAAATTTCTTCCTTATATCTAGTCTAAATCTACCCTCTTGTCATGGTTTAACCTGCCAGGCAGCCAAATACCACCTTTTCGGACACCTCTTTTAGTTTAAAACCATTCCCCCTCGTCCTGTCGCAACAGGCCCTGCTAAAAAGTCTGTCCCCACCTTTCTTATAAGCCCCCTTTAAGTACTGACAGGCCGCAATAAGGTCTCCCCGGAGCCTTCTCTTCTCCAGGCTGAATAACCCCAACTCTCTCAGCCTTTCCTCGTAGGAGAGAGGCTGAGAGAGTTGGGGTTATTCAGCCTGGTTCCTCAGGTTATATTGTAGCTATTATAGCAGAAGCTGAAAAATACTCTTTGCTGTCATTTGGAAATGGAAACTTCCTCTATTTTATTTATTTATTTAGAAATTCTATATGAAAGATCTGTTGACATATAGAAAATGTAAAACTATGAAAATGTTTACTATGATCTATTGTTGCCAATATCTTTACCTACAAGATTTCTTCTTAATGCAGCCTAAGTTATGAATGGGAGAGTTTACTGTTTTTGGAAATCCTTTCAGTAAGTGAGGTGAAACGTGGTCTGCTGTAAGCCATGCAGAATTTCTTACTGTTCCCTACTGCATCTGGGAAGACTTGTTTAGCGGGAAAAGTAAAAGACTTCTGTGTGCTATTTATTTACATACAGTATTCCCCAAAAGCACCGTATAGTAGTATACTGTGTAACCAAATAGCGTCTGTCATGTAGTAGCAATGGGCTAAAGGTTACATTTGTTTCCAAATGTAAGTATCCAAAATTAAGTACATTTTGGATACTTAGTTACCAAATTTATTTACCTGGAGCCAATTTACTTTCACCTCCTTCATAGTCCGACACTACTGCGATAAAGTTGTACTGCATGAAATTTCACTGGGCCATACGAAATTTACTTTTTTGGTGGCATGACTGTTTTGGGTGTGCAGAGAAGCCGCTGCAGACTGCCACTTCGCAGAAATCCTCAGCAGCCAGCTAAATACCGACTTGTAGCTGTTCGCGCTTGTGATGGTGTGCGTGTGTTTTTTAGAGACACACAAAACCGTATCCCTTTCCTCTATACCTACCATCTCCTTTCTTGTATCTGTGGGCAGTATATGTTAAGTAACTAGTTAGCTGCCTTAGGAATTATCTGTTGTTTTCTTTTAAGGAGAGGAACGCACGCTTGTGGTAGTCGGCGTTGTGCCGCTTGCTGCTGGTCTCCTCTTTGCAATGGGTCGCTCAAGCGCAGGTACCACTCAGTAAGAGAGGGCATGGGTGGCTGAATCCCACTCTGCGATTTCAAAGAATAGCCACTTTCCTGCTGGCGTAATTTGCATTTCACTCCTACGGTTAGGTCAAGGCAAACCTGCAATACCAGCTTTTGTAGCACAGGCTGCTCTGTTTGAAACTGGGTATGTGGCAAGGCATCACATTTATTACCAAGCTCCTAATATCCATCCGATTTCATCCCCGTCGGTGTCCTTTCCGCGGCTTAAGAGCCCTTGCTAACATAGCGTAGCTCTCACGCAGGTCGTGCAACATGCACCTCGTAACACAGGGCTGCATCGATGTTTTGTCTTCTGTGGCTGAACAGCATTTTGGGCAAAGAGGAGACTGCTGTGCTACTTTCTTGGTAGACTTAATTGCTGATAAATAGGGATCCGATTCAGCTGACAGCTTACACTGTGTTGATGTGTTCCTATCAAATTGTGTTGAGTAGGGTTATGTGCTCCCCGGAGAGCTTCAGGAACCCACAAACTTTGGCACCTGCCTGTTTAGAGGGAGGTGCAGCTGGTGGCAACTAATAATTCCTACAATGGAGGTGAAGTGCAGAAAAATATGGTCTGTATAGCAAATAAGGAAATGCAAATTCCTTCTGTGAAAAGGAGGAGTAAAGTTCAGGATACTGGCAAGATGTTGATACACCTGTACAGCTTTACAACACTGAACTGCAAGCACCAGTTGAAGGTTTCAGCTTTCAAAGAGGAAGGGTATCATTCTTTCTTCTGTTTCCATGCTGATACCTCTGTAGGGTGAGGAAGGGAATTTCTCTGTCTGAAATTCTTAGTAGAGGTCACAAAAATCACCTGCTTTATATTATGGTCAACCATGGAGCATTGGCTGCCAAGCAGATACAAAATATTAAAGCAAATGGATCAAACACGTGAGTCGTCATGGTTGTGTATTGCAATGATGGGCACGTTTTTTTCTTATTTTTTGTCACATTGCTTTTCTTATTTAAATAAAGCTGTAGATTTTTCCTTCTTGTGTAAATGAATTTTTCTTATAGTTCTTACTAATCTTTTCTCTATTTAAAAAAAACGGAAAAAAAAAAAAAAACCAAACACAACACCCCAGAATATTTCTTCCACAGGTGCTAAATAGCTTCTCATTCTTCTTATTCTTGTTTGGAGAAGAGGAGGCCCAAAGAAATTCAGACCAGGACTCTTTCTACTTAAAAACAAAACAAAGTGGAAAAAATACCCTTTCTACCACGTGACCATTTAGAAAAGCAGTGTCTCACTTTAAACTAGTTCATTGCCTAATGGATTGTATTATTTGAAACAAAAAAATAAGAAAAATCTTCCTCTGTGGTGTGATTGAAGGTGTTTAGAATGACACTACTCATCTTTACTCATAAGGATGTATTTTTTTCCCATCACTTAAACACTTTCAGTTAAACATGCTTTTTAAATTCATTATCGATGTGGAAAATTCAATTAGTCAAGGAGCTGTAAGCCACAGTCCCCTTTCCTTGCTCCCTACCCCCAATTAGTTCCTCCTTTCTGTACTTCTCAGTGCTCCATCTGCATGGGGGGGGCGGAGGGGGAGGCAGAGGGAATCACTTTCTCTCCTGTCTCTTCACTGGGCTTATTTCCATGCTTTGCTGGCAAAGAAACTCTCATTATTGAACCAGCAAAACCTTTCAGGTGCTGTTTGTAACTTATTTTAGAGATTAGGTTTGCTCCCGTAGGTGATTACGAGTGGAAGGAGTTCCTGAAATCTGTCGCTGTTCTGACATTCTGCCTCTGGTTTGAACAGCTGCTCTCTGCTCTGGCCTTTTCCTCAAAATTACGCAGGTGAGCGCAGTACTTCCCAAGTGTTTTTAACCAGCCTTTTAGTCTCCTGACTTGGTACCTAAGCCCTGGGTGGCCTGGCAAAGCGAAGCTTTGGGTGTGCGTCCCCTGTCTGACTTTCTGTTGCTTCCAGGATACGCCCAGCCTGCCACTTGGTGCTCTGAATTGTTCCATGCTCCGGTGTGAGGTGCTGCCTTCGCTCTTGAAGTAACAGAGCGTGACCGTGTGCCGTTGGTAGAAAACGTGAGGTGAACTTTGTGGTTTACACAGGCAGCCACGGAGGTGGAATCGAATTATATAATGCTCCTGATGCTCACGAAAATCTCTGTAGAAAATCCCTTGACAAGTTTGGTAGAGATTTAGTAGGTGCAGTTGAAATGAAATTGTGGGATTCTGGCATAATACATGTTAGTGATTTTATGTGCTCGATTTTCATTATCAACAGTGTTCCAAAATATACGCACTGAGATTTTTCAAAGCAGACTAGAAAACATAATTCTGCAAGCACTATTCATTTCACTAGGAATTCTCACTGTTCTCTGTTCTGCTTTGAAAATTTAGATTTTTTTTTTTTTTTTCTTTCAAGTTGCATGCTTAAAAAATGGCAATAAGTAGGCAAGTGTACCTTTTAAAAGTCCTTATTGTTTGTGGCATCACAGCATAATAAAATTGTCCTTGGTCACAGGGGCTTTGAAAAGACTGCAGTAATTGTCTAGGTGTTTACCTTGTAAAGCTATGTTCTTTGCATTGAAATATACAGCAATTTAGTGTTTTGTTGGTAATAAATTCATGATTCCTTCAGTTAAACTACTGTGAGTAGCCATACTTTGATTCTCTTCTTCCCTTTTGCAACGGTAGTCACCGTTGTAAAATTATAATGCAATGGATAGATGTTGCACAGAAACAAAGTAACCATTTACTTAATAAATAAAGGAATTCTTGGTTAACGCCCTTAGAAAACTCAATGAGAAACTTCGTACAGTACCTAACTCATAACGAACTTTGCTGATATGCAAAGTTATTTGTCATTTAGGGAAGAGGTAAAGCAGCGTCTTGAGTGTCAGTATTGCCTGACTCTGTGTTAATTTTTTTTATTTTTTGAGGTGGAGCTTTGAAAGAATGTATTATTAACTGTGAAAGAATGTGGGGTTTGCTGTTTGAGGATTTTAATGGTTTTGATTGTCATTTGTCAAAGTACGTAACAAAATTAGTGCGTGGTGTACAACATTGATATATTAGACTGTTGGCCCTTTGACCATTTATAGCTTATTAGCAATGAAGTGTCTTGTAAAAGATTACTTTTGTGAGAATTTAAAGCATTAATATCACCTATACTTCGTAGACCTTCAGAATCTGATTCCTCTGAGATGATGAAAATATGATTATCCCAGCAATCTTAGGCCTCATTTCAAGTTATTTTCCTGACACCAAACTACAAGGTGTACACACTTTTGTTTTATTTTGTTGATAAAATAGTGTCCAGCTCAGGTTGATCTTAGCTGTGAGTACACAATCTTAATCCTAAGGATTTCCTGTCTAAGGGTTAGGATTTTGTCCCAAAAGTAATGAAGCATGTTGCTTCTAACAACTTTCAGCATATAGGAAAGGCTTAGAGGCAATGTGTAGACTTGCAAGCAGGTGCTGCAGTAGAAGGCTTGTTTGGGGTTTTGTATTGAAGGAAAGAACTTAGCTTAAATCTGATCTGGATTTTTTTTTTTTTCTTTCTCCTGGTAGATATATAATTTGTAATCAACCTGAAATTGTTTTTGAATAGTGAATCACTTGTTTTGAGTGCTGTAGTAAAATAAAATAGTAATTCTGTACTAAATTTCACCTGTAATTGTCATAACCATTGAGAGAGGAGCTCCAACGCCAGCCTGTGGTGAGAGCAGGCAGGAACGTTCCTGGTTTTAGAGGTTGGGAAAAGGAGTCGTTGAGGTATGAATTAATGAGGGTCCACAGTGAATCCAGTTAAGGGTGAGAACGAGCCACATCTTTCTTGAGACATTATTTTCTTTACGCAAGATAACCTCTTTTAGGGATGACGTCTGCAAGTGGGACTGGGACATCGCCACGGTGGCAACGAGTAGTGGTGTTGCCTCTGGTCTAGGAGAAGTCCTGACACGATGCCTGCGCTTTTGTTGCGCTGTGCCCACGGCATGTGTGACGCTTGCTGTTGTTGCAGGAGCAGCTTCTGTTTCGGCTCACAGCAAACCAAGTGTCAGCGGTACCGAGCGGGAAGTAGGAACGTGCAGGGCCTTTTCTCTGAGGGCTTTTCTGTTAGCCTAACAGGTTATTCAAATGTTTTCCCGTTGGCTTAGCGCAGTCACTGGTTTCAGCTGTAGCCTTTAAATAGGACTTAAGTCTGTCAATAGATACTGATGATAGCTGTGAATTTGTGGGGCGGGGAGGGAGAAGAGGAGCTCTTTTTAAGAGGTGATGTGGAGCTGTGGGCCGTGGCCCTGCTGGGACTGGGGAAGGAGGGAGGTAGGACGACGCGCCCTTCGGAAAGGAGCGTAACGTCGGTTTGGATGAGTGTGGGTGCAGTGCCCGCGGGTCCCTGCAGTGCCTCTCTGTGTGCAGCTGTCATTTCCCTCTCGTTAATGTCCGTGGGTGTTATCGCACTCATGGCAGAGTGCAAATCCTACATAAGGAGTTGGGAGATAAAGCGTGAGGTGGAATTTTTCCTGTAGAAAAAGGAAGGGAAAAAAAAATACCCCAAATGCGCCCCGCCCCCCAAAACAAGGAGCGCAGGAGGGGTGCGTGGGGGCACAGTTGTCAAGTGCCTGATACGGGGTCCGGTCTCTCGACCCAAGACCCCAAGCAGTGTTCACTCTTCCCTTCTGTTTCGGTGGATATTGATGAACATTTGTGACCCATGCGGATAATGCCTAGGGAGCTGCATGTTGGTTTTCATTTT
>NW_009221467.1:0-349 GCF_000690835.1 Fulmarus glacialis
GGGCCAGGCAGCCAGCCCCGGGAAAGTCCTGCCCCACTCACGTCCCCACCGCTGTCCTTGATCCCGAGGATGTTGGGGTGCTGAGCCAGGGTGAGGACAGCCTCCAGGGGCAGGTCCAGGCCTGTGTTGGCAGGGACACTGTAGAGCACCACGGGGATGGGGGATGCATCGGCGACCTGCGGGCAGCCAGGCAGAGCTCAGCAGCTGGGGTGGGTTGGAGATGTGTGGGACGCACTCCCCATCCCGCTGCCCCAGTGGGGACTGCCAGTGGGCACCAGGCACGGCTTACCTCCGTGTAGTGCCGGATCAGGGCAGCGCTGGTCATGGCCCCCCGGTAGTAGCAGGGTGT
>NW_009221467.1:1099-2579 GCF_000690835.1 Fulmarus glacialis
CCAAGTAGGGGTACTCCCCGTTGGAGCCCAGCACCACCAGCCCTGAAACACAAGCGTGGGGACGGCAGGGCTTGGGCACAGAAGCACGGTGCCCACGGGGCGGCCATCCCTGCCCTCTCCGCACCCCATTCTCGGGTGGGCACCAGGCACCTGGAGCAGCCTGATGCCTGAATCCAGCAGCCCCCCTGGGCCAGGAGGCTCCCGCAGGTGGCCCGCAAAGCCCTGCGCTGCCCCACAAAGGGCACGTGTGGATATGTGCCCCCCAGATGGCAGTGCCCACCTGCACCACACTGAGCACAGACGGTGCCATCTTCTACCCAGGCACCCTTTTGTGTGGCATGCATGCATCTGTGGGCTGAACACACCGCCTGCTCATCTCCGTCCCCAGAAACTGCCCCACACAGCACCGCTAGCGAGGCATGCATTGGTGCCCGCAGCCAGGCTGTGCTGCCCTGTCCCCAGCTGGGGCACACAGACCCCTTCCTTGGGACCCTGCCAGAGCCATGGACATGGGCAGGCCAGCTCCAGCCCGGTGCTGCTGGGCTCTGCCGCGGCATCCAGGGCCCCAGGGTGCTGGGAGTGCCAGGTGCCCCCATCACCCTTGCTCCCTTCCTCGCTGCTGGGCACCCAGGCAGGGCTCTACAGCCCGCAGCGTGCCCTCTCCTGTCTCCGCCCCCTCAGCCCTGGACTCACAGCCTGGTCAGAAGAGGGGAGACCCCGGGGCACATCCCTGCAACCCCCACCCTCTTCCTGCAGCCCCTCTCCTCGCATCCATCCACGCTGGGCGATCAACAGATACACATCCTGTGGCGCTGAATCTGTGTGAGTGTGCGTGGATGTGCAAGCACACCTATGGGGCAGAGGGTAGGCGCAAGCTTGCAGCTACTTGTGGAGGTTGTGTGCAAGCCTGCACACGTGTGGAGCGTGCATGCAAGCACGCCCTGGGGTGGGGCGGGAGTGGGCAAGGACGCGCGTGTGCCAGGGCACGTGCTGTGCAAAGGGCCCCAGGTGGGTCACCCAAGGGGCTCCAGCCCTAGAGCAAAGTCCGGCTGGAGGCTGAGCACACTTGGGAAGCTGGCAGGCTGCCTGTATGCTGCCACACAGCCCCTGCAGTGGGCAGGGGTCTGGCAGGAGCCTGCACAGAGAGGGGCAGCGGGCAGCGCTTACCTCGGAAGGGGATGCTGGCGTAGCGGTGCAGGTTCCCCTCCAGCCGGGCATAGTCCACCTCCTGCGTGGGTGAGAAGGGGGTGGCGAGGGGCGGGAAGATGCCCCTGAGGTCGAGTGTGTGCCCTGGTCCTGAGGGGGTGCTGAGCCCCCGGCATTGTCCGGGGGCTGCCCGGTGCAGAGCTGCCAGGGCAGGCTGGAGGCGCAAAGCAAGGCGGGTGCTGAGCGCCATGGTGGATGGGTGCTGCTGCCGGCCGTGCACCCGCCCGGCAGAGGGGCTGTTAATGTTTGACGGGGCACGTGAGGGACCCACAGC
>NW_009221468.1:0-1069 GCF_000690835.1 Fulmarus glacialis
AGATGCGCTTCGCAGGATGGTTGGTCCCGCTGCCGAGCACGTCGCTGCCGGCAGGGTTGGACAGATTAAGGCACAGCCCAAAAATCGCTCCCAGGAGCCCAGCGTAGCTCAGCCTTCCTCTGCCAGGCGCCTTCTGGCTCCCAGCACCCCGCCTGGGGAGGATATCAGCCCAAAGGCAGCGACATGTGTCCTTAGCTGACCTCCAGCAGCATATGTTCCCCATTATCGTTAGAGCTGCTAATGACACACTGCATCGGCTCCCGCCCACCTGGGAGAGACCTGGCAGAGGCCCCACATAGCACCTGCAAACATCTCGCCCAAGCAAGCCAGGACAGGGACAGCCAAGACCCAGGGATCCCACCAGAGAAGCGCAGGGATAACAGGGAGCCTCAGCTGGTGCCACCAGCAGCTCGCAGCACGAAGCTGCTGTCTCAGCACCGACGGCTGTTGCGATTTCGCCCAGAGATGTCCTGCTACCAGAGGTGCTGCCACCATCTCCTGGTCTTCCTCTCGCACGCTGCCAGCTCAGCATCTCGTGCTCTGACCAGACCTGGCAGCCCCCCCCACACCCTCCCGCTGGAGGATGCTCAAAGGATTTCGGGTGCAGGGGAGCAGGAGCAGGGCATAGCCAGGAGGAGCACCCACCCACGCTGCCAAACGAGCAAAGGTCTGCACACAAGATAAGGGCAAGAGCAGCTTGGGTTTTATCTGCAAAAGATACAAAACAGCTTGATTTGATAATGAGGTTGTTTTGAACATTGGGTACCTACGCAGCTGAGCGGCTCTGCTGGAAACAGCTCAGAAATAGGTGGAAAATCCGCTTTTGGCTGTTGCTGCTGAAAAGCAGGAGGCATTCAAAGCCCACCTGGGATGGGAGCCCACGCTGATCCCCTCTGCCGACTCTGGGAGAGCTGCAAACCGCGTGGCCAGCCAGGGAACAGAGCATCGCGTGGGGAGAAACCCCCTGCGTGGGCGCAAGCAGCAGGCAGGGCTGGCCCAGGTACCGCCTCGAGCTCCGTACCACAGTGCCCCGCTTGCATCTACTCTCAGGAAGGTTAAAAAAAAAAAC
>NW_009221468.1:1100-2786 GCF_000690835.1 Fulmarus glacialis
ACCCTCCTCTCAGCCTGAAAGTTTCTTTGGTGTGGGAGAAAGATCGACAACAGCAAGAAACTGCAGAAGCTGATAAAGCTGCGGGGAGGGTCCTTAAACTGCACGCTGCCAGGATTAAAAAAAAAGCCCATAAACCTGGGCTGCCATGCACACAGCAGATCTTCCCCCTTCCTCTAAGAAAAAAAGGGAGGCCCGAAGAGAGATACAGGCTGTGGTGATGCTCGGAAGCGAGGGGATGTTTGGGTGGGGACGGCTCCTTCCTTCCCTCGCTCGCCATTTCCTTCCATCCAGGCGGGTAGTCACTTACTCCATCAAAAACATCACCTCTGCCGGACAGTTACACTGGGATTTAACAAGAATTTTCCAAACACAGGGTATAAAGGGCCAAAGGATAACACTCTCCGTACGAGCTGGTTTTGAACGCTGTAGCAGCTGGGGAGCAAAACACATCCCGAACAGAGAGAGGCCGGCGCCAGGAGCCCACCCCCGTCCCCAAGCCCCCCTCCTCAATGCTTTGAGTCACCAAGTAACAGCCCTTCCACTCATTAATCACACAGCATCTGTTGGGCCAGTTGTACTTAATTAATGAATAACAAGGTTTTCAGACCATGAAAGGGCACGACAAGCTTCGGGTGCTGGGACTGGGGAGTTCACATCTGTGCTTGTTTCACCACGATTAAACAGAAACAGCGTCTTGAGAAAACCCCCACATAGTAAGTTAAGCACCACACTGCCATGTAGATATTAGAAGCCCTTGCATTGCATGTGAATCCTGCCGGTTTGTCCCAGTTTTGCCCTGGCTTATTCTGCTAACGGGTTTGTTAGAGGAGATTTATTCCAAGATTTTAAAAAAATTATTATTTTTTTATCCTTTAGCAAGACTTTGTTATTTTCTGCAGTAGAAAACCATACAAGTTCCTCGCGATATCCAGAAATCAAATCAAACAGTCAGGAACCACCACCAGGGTCCCGTGCTTTTATTTATCACGCTGTCCTTTCCGCAGACCATTAACACCGTTTCTGGGAAGAGGGAGTTGCCTCGTCTTTTTGCAAGTAAATAAAAGGCAAATGTTGCACGAACATTTTGACCTGCGTTTTGCCAACACGTTGCATAAATACGCTGAAACACGATGCAAACACCACACTGATTTTTGCTGTACAGCTGGGAGCCCATAAAAATATGTGGTTGGGGCCCCGTTTCCCCCGCGCTTTCCCAAAGAGCACGTTCTCCAAGAGAACAACCCAAAATACCAACAGCGTCATTTAACCAGCAACAGGCAACTTGTTCTCCTGTGGCCCCCAAGAAAGAAACAACGCTACCCATCACTCTCACCAAAGGCAAACCCACCGGGGAAAGGGCCAGATCACTTCAGCTCCCTCCTCCTTGGGAGAGGCTGGCCCTGGGTTTGGGCTCTCCCAAAGTGCAGCCCTTGGTAGGTGACTGTGCGCCAGCCGGAGCCTTGCCCGGTGCCTTAAGGCAGCAATCGGTCTCATAACCAAGATGAGGAGCCCGACAGCTCAACACCCCCAAAGCCGGAGCGGTCCAGGATGCACCGAGGCTCGGTCCTTCAGCAACCTCCACCAAAACAGCTTCTTGGGAATTACCAACCAGCAGCTACAGCACCACCAGAGCCAAGACAAAAACACCTCCAAGAAGCTTCACCAGGCCCTTTCACAACGCGCAGG
>NW_009221468.1:2868-6968 GCF_000690835.1 Fulmarus glacialis
GCACGGTGAATGTGGAGCAATATTTGATGCACAGCAACAGAAAAGGGCCTCACCGCCCAAGCTCTCAGAAGAAGTGTGCTGGGGGAGCAGCCGAGTGAAATAGCTGCAGCTGGACGAACCTGATGCTCATCAAGCCCTAACGAGCATGGCCCCGATCCCCCTCACCTGGGGAAGGGGCTCCACCCAGGTGCAGCCACCCAAGAGAACCCAAGGGGCTGCTGCCTGTGTGGTGGGTGGTTTGGGTGGCACAGATACCCAGCTTCACCCTCGGACGCTTCCTCAGGGTTTTCAGTGAGCTCTGCCCAAAAGGAGCGACTTAAAGACGCCCCTGATGGTGCCCGGCTCAGAGCTGCTGCCAGCGAAGGGCCCCCTGCAAACCCAGCCTGTCGCAGGCGTCGGGGGGCAGGCAATTATCTCAGCCGTTAGCAAACCTGGCTCCTCAGCTGAACCCTATCAAATCAAGCCCTGCGGACCGTATCCCAAGTTAGGGAATTATTTTCCCTGCGGGAGCAGAGGCAGCTCGGTGTCACCCAGCCGCGCGGGGTGGGAAGCGCGCTCCTTCGGCGTGCAGACTGCGAGTTCATCCGAAGGGGCAGAGCGCGAGCAGCAAAGCAAGTGTTTAACTGTTACGGGCACGCCAAAAAGGAAGCGGCAGCCCCCCAAAACCTCTCCGCAGAGCACCGGGACGGGGTTTGAAGCGCTGCGTTCGTGCTGGTGCTGCTGCGCTCTGCTTGCTGGCCCCCATCCCACGCGCTTCGCATCCCCGCTTCCCCCGGCTCGTTAAAGCAGGGGCCATCCCAAACGCTTAGCCACGGGCTAATGGTGCGGGGAAAGGTGCTGCGGGTGGGAGGAGGAGGAGGAGGAAGATGCTCGATAAGAGCAATCGTTCACTGCCCCCTGGGAGAGTCGTGCTGCAGAAAGCAAACAGTGCTACGTTGGGGCGAGGAGAAGGGGAGGACGGAGATTGCGGGCTGTGATAGTTCTGGTCACTAAATGGGAATTAAAAGAAAATCTTTATCTGTGGAGTGCAGAGCCTGGGTAGATGGAGATAACGCAGCTCCATTGCGCTGCAGCGTGTGATACCAGCCGAGCCGCCGGGCTTTCATGCCTTTCTTTTAATTGCCCCCTTCCTGCTAAATTTAATTGGAAAATAAACAAGCAGAAGCCTTTAGAAGTAGAATCAGAAGCCGAGGATGTCGGCCCAGAGAGATTAATTACATCGACCCGCCCTAATGATGTCCACTCCTTCCAGGGGCTGATACAGCCCCGGGTTTCACGGGTGGCTGAAGGTGTGACTGTAACCACATCCTGAAATCTCGGTTCTTTCTTTAAATATTGAGTAATTGCCCCTTCAGCTAAGGCTCAGGGAGCCCCACAGAAGAGAAACGAAAGCCTGCGAGGCTGCGGAGCCAAGGTAGAAACTCCTTTACAATAAAAACGGAAAAGCGCACAATTTTATTGTAAATTATTGCTTACGGTACACACGGCGTAGGGACACATACGCACTTATAGAAATCCTGGCAGGTAAGAGACCTCAAAATCAATAGTGTGCGCATAGGAAATACGACTTGACACCGCAGATCTTCCGATTTTGAGGTCTCTTACCAAAAAACGCCAGGTCAGATCAATAACATTTTTGGACCCGGCCCCGTTGGATTTTATCCAGCATTTGTCAATCAAACTATCACATTTTTAATCTTGTTTTCCAGGCTCCTGGGGAGCTACATCAGAGCTGCTGGAATGCAGAAAACATTATTTTTGAAAAGGCTCTCGGAACAGCCCCCAGAAGACATTTTACATCCCAAAGCACCTTTTTGCTCCTTTTAAAAAGACACAGCTTTTGGCCATGGCTTTGAGCCGGGGGGTGCGAGCCCCTCTCCTTCTCTGCCCGCCAGCCGCGAGCACGCTGAGCTGCAAGAGGGGCTTAGGATGAGGCTGTCGCCGAGTCTTTCGGAGGGACGCATCCAGGCTCTGGTCCCGCAGATGCTCAGACGCGGGGTTTAACTTTGCACGCGGCGCGGGTCCCAGCGCAGCGGGGCCGCAGGACTGCACGTGGAGAGGATGCCCGAGGAGAGCCCCAGCAAGAGACCTCATCTGCCTCCCGCCAGGAATTTTTAGTTAAAAAATTCTCGAAAGCCGAGCTCGGGCTTTCCAGCCTGCTGTAGGAACAGCATCCTTAGAGCTCCAGCAGTGACAGAGCGATGGAGAAGGTGCCGTTGTAGGAACGGCATCTTTATGGCTGATATATATACGTACACATAGGTGGTATATCTTTATAGTGACCGTGATGGAGCAGGTGCTTTCCATGAGCCCGCTGAAGGAGGGTCGCGTAGCTCCTGCGTGTGCAGGAGGGGACAGGAGCAGAGGGGGGTTCCTCCGGTGGCACAGGGGCAAGGACCTTCACCCCGTGTTGCTTCACCCCGCCGACTGCAGATGGAAACCCTCCCACTGGATTTAACCCTTCTGTTCAGGTAGAATTCGTGTAGGTTACGAATATTTCCGAGCAAAGGATTTTCCCGTTGCTCTGGGTACGTACAAAACCAGCCACAGCAGAGCCCAAGTCCAGCTCGGGACTGCTTGGTTCAGCTGCACCACACACAAATAACAGCAGCAAAGCCTTTTATAAACGGAAAAGCAAGTACAGATCCCAAGGCTTGATAGTTAGCATATGATAGATAGCATAAGCAAAAAATGCGTAGATCTACCACGGCCATTGGGACGGCAGGAGAGAGGACAGGGAGATGAGAAACCCAGCCCTGGTAACCATCTGCCCTTTAAACCACCCATTTAATTGGGGAACAAACTTCATAAAAATAACATTTCGGAGCCATTCCCCAGCTGCCAATAAAGACAGACACACAATTTACATGGGAAACTCATACCCAGGGAAATAACTGAAGGCAATAAAAACGAGTGAGAGGGGGACAGTTTATGAGCTTGGATGCACACTGCCTCTCCCTCCCATCTTGTCCTCGCCACATGTGTTTTAATTTTCCTCCCACTCCCATCCTTATTGTATTCCTCTTCCCAGGGAGACAAAACACGATGCTCTCCTCACTAAAACTGCCAACGGCAGGAGGAGGACAAATATATTCAACTTAACCCCGCTTTGGCTTCCGTCCTGTCCCCGGGGCAATCGCTGTGTCCTGCCGCGGTCCTTCTCCCGGGCAGACGTGCTGGGGCTGCTTGCTGAAGGACCCAGCCGCTCTTCGCAGGTATGAAATATCTATATGAAATATAGAAATATGAAATATATGAAATAAGCTCAGAGCCGGTCACAAAGGGAAAACCCATCACTTTGGAAAGGAAAAAATAAAATTAGTGGCTTTAGCTGTAGCTCGCGCAATGCACGCCTCGCCTAAGCAACCAATCATTCTATTGCTCCCAAAGGGGAGCCCAGGGAAAAGAAAACCGTCGAGAAGGGCACGGCAGCGCCCAGGCCATCCCGTTACAGCACGGGGAATGTAAGGTCTGGGTGTCCTGCCACCCAGCCCACCCACACCCTCCTCGCTGGAACCCAGAACCCTCTTCACTTAATAAATCAATACTACTTCAGTGGTTTTTGGTTTTTGGGGGGTTTTTTTGATTGAATCTCCAGAGGTTTGCTAGGACCGCAGCTCGATGAAAGAAGACTATTTATTAGTCTGGGATTCACGTTTCTGTGCGGTTTTCCAGAAGCGACGTGAGGATGGAGACCTGGGTGCCGGTGCGGGCAGGGATGCGCCTTCTCTTGTGCCTGCGTGGCTCGTCCGTGCCGCCTTCATACACATAAGCAAGCGCTTACCTTCGTTATCATGAAACAGGGCCAGCTTGCCAAATGACAGTAACTTTTCAAAGTAAATGCAATTTTAAACAGGAGTTGATTTGCTCTGGAAAAGGTGGCCACTGCCTGCAGGGGTCTTTGCAGAAGGGGATGAAAAGCAGAGCAGGTTGCTGCTGGCCCTCGGTAAGCCCTCAGAGGAGGGGGAAAGGTGTTTCCGAAGGTGGAAAAACGTCCCAGGGAAAGGCGGTTTTTCCCAGAAGAGAGGCAGAGGCTGGCACGCGAGCTGCATTTTCCCTGGCCACGGCCACTGGCCCATGACCATCGAATAACCCTTCCC
>NW_009221468.1:7700-8534 GCF_000690835.1 Fulmarus glacialis
AAAACGCCCCTTTCCTTGTCCGCCGGGCGGGCGGGCGAAGCCGGCGAGACTCGCGGGAGAGGGAAGCGCTCCCTCCATGGGGCTGCCTTTCATGTGGGCCGCTGATAACGTCTTATTTTAATAAAGCCTGGCTGTTCAAAAGCATCCAGATCCTGGTGACTGTGGGATTTGCATAGCCTGGTGCAGAAATGGCTTTGCGGACCCGATGCCCGAAGCCGATGCTCTTCGGCACGGGGGGTAACAGCATCTCTGGGGCTCTGCCGTCCCTCTGCTCCAGAATCAAGGAGAATAACACTGGCTATGCTCCCATCCGTGGCCTGGTCCCGGCTGGCTGCTCTCAGCCGCCTCCTCCTGCCATCGGCAGCGGCTTTTTGCAGCGCCTCTGCTCTCCCGGGGGACGAACATTTGCTGCGTTAGTGCTTCACGAGCCTTTCCAGCTGTTTTAACAACTGAAAGCAAGGTGGAAACACATCCTTCCCCTCCACGCTGAGGCCCTTTCTTTGTCACAGCCACTTAGAAAAACTAACGGCACTAAAAGAAGGCCTTACAAAAATAATTCCGAGTGATTACCGCTAAAGAATGTGAAATATTTTCATTTGCTTTTCTTATAAAGTTGACTTTGTTGCATTTATTCACAGGGAGTATTTTTCTTTCTCTGTTTAAAGACCCCTGCAAAAATCCTGGGAGGATTTGCGGAGCGTGATATTCCGCAGTCGGACTTAGGAGAACCTACTGTAGCCCAAAGGGAATTCTAATATAGCTATTGATAAAAATGTGTAGAATAAGGTTTATAAATCTGTATATGAAGTATGCATATGTGTTTGCGTGCGTAAT
>NW_009221469.1:0-5743 GCF_000690835.1 Fulmarus glacialis
GGCGATAAGTCGCCGGCGTCTTTTTGCTCCAAGTGGTTTGCAGTCAGCGCCTCGTTCCGCGCTCAGAGACCCTCGGGCGAGGACGAACGATACTTTACATTTCACCGTAACAACCGTAACAACAGCGTTCAGGCTGCCGGAGATTACAATAATAATGTGAGCGGCACCGAGTCATCCGCTGAGAGGCCGTGCTGCCAGCACCGGGGATTTTAAAAGGAAATCGTGCGATATGTCAGCTTTTAAACAAAGGAATGCGAAGATGCTAATCCTCAGTCCGCATCTGAAAGAAAATAAGTATTCCAAGTAAACCAGGCCTAGTCCATCCGAATTCCTGCTTACCGCCAAACTAGCAGAGAAGCTGTTCGAAAGACAGTTCCTTAGAAGCTTAAGCGATTTCAATGCAGCTCTCGTATTTTTGATGGACGGAAAAGATCTGAAATCAGCAGTGTTAATTACTAATAGCATTAGAAGCTCAAAGTGGGGCTATGCTACTGACTTCCCCCCCCCCCCCCTTATTATTTCTAATGTTTTTTCTCAAAAATAATCGGTATTTGAATTTAATTCTGATACCTAAGAACAGTAGTATAATTCAGGTCAGTCATTTCAACACCTAATTTTCAGCAAAGCATTGTGATTACAAAACTGTAGCCTGCAGTTACTAAGTTTCTAGAAAATAAGTCTGTAATAACTGGCGATTGCGTTTTGCTTCAGTTCTCGACTGGGAACTGAATAAACTATTAGTCTGCCTGAAGTTTAATTTCAGTATTTTCACCAAATGCTAAAGCATAAACAAGTATTTTTAAGATGTTCACACTATCAGTCTTGACATCACTTCATTAATATTTTCCAAGAAGGCTCCGCATCTAGCTGCAGTAGGTGCTTTGTGTATTTCAGGAGCCATGTTTTCCAGAACTCAAGAGGATCACAGTTCTCTTCCCTCTAATTTCCTCCCAAATCAAGCACATCATTTTCACCACAAATATGGAAAGCAAATATCAGATGGGCCAAACAACATGAGATTAATTTCACTGGTCAACTAAACTTTATCAAAATATTTCCTTGTCCCTAAGTATCCATTACCAGAAGAGTATTATACTTCTGGTATTTCTTGTGAAAGAAGAACTACAGCAGTAGAGCCAGTGAGAAGGCATCATCCAAGATGTGGATAAAGCCCTTTCATTTATTTTTTAATAGTCCAACAATAACCATTTGTCTCCGGGCATGTGCCCGCTGGTTGGACAGTTTCTTAATACTCAAGGGGAAGACAGTAACAGCAGAGTCTACGTTTTAACTCTACCTTAATTTTTAAAAGCATATATTGTGTCTTTTGGAAGGAAGTTTGCTATCTAACACACACTGAAGAGAAATTTGATTACCTAGCTGTACAGGACACAAATATCCAGGTTTGGTAACTCCACACTCCTTCTTCCTTGCAGGTTAAGTGGATGATGCGAAGCCTTACCACCAATTGAGAAGTGCTTGATGGCATTTGTCATGTGATTTTACGCATACTTATGCTGCACAGTGCAGTAAGGTGGAAAGAACACAGCTCACGTCAGTGTTTCAGCACTGCCGGTTCAAAAAAAACTTGTTGGCTTTCAGCAGGGCTCATTAGTCTTTATGTAGTACCACAGCAACACAGTTACACTCCCATTCTGGAGCCAGTTCAGACTTTGCTAGTTGCACAGCATATGCCTGATTTTTAAATCCTACTCCAGTCCTGAGGAATAATGTCTGCATTTCTTTTATTGTTCTCTGTGCAACATTTTCCACCGCCCTGTCCTCACTCACCTATCTCCTTAAAGTAAAAAAAAAAAAGCCCTCAAAACCTCTTGAATGCCCTCAACCAATCATTTCCAGAAAAATCTGCGAGAACTAAACATGTCAGCCTTAATGGTTTAATGATTCTTTACACTTAGCTGTATCAGCACGCACTGGATGTAACTCCTCTTCCTTGTCATCCATTCTTTGACTCTTCCTCATTCTTTGCATGCTACATCTAAAATTAGAGTACAAATACATGGGGAGGGGGCAGTATTTTGGGTTTTATTTGCTGTCAGCGGCATAAACCTCAGCTTAACTAGACTCCTTCCAGACACACTGAACAGAGAGCTGATGGACTTTACCTAGAGATTATGGGTTACGTTCATAAAAGCCCATAGGTACCAAAAGTGAAACTTGGATCTTTAAAAATTCCTGCGTAGCTCCCTGCCCGTTCTGGAGGCTCTCAGGTTCTTGAAGAATGCTCCTGCATTTTGCCTCCTGAACAGACAGCTGCCTTGCTCCCGCTGCAGTCTGCACTTCCCACGGTCACTCACCAAACCTGATGTAAGTGTCTCAGTCTCACACAGAGGGGAAGATGAAACAGGAGTGCTGTGTTTCTTCCAAGTGCTCAGCCAGGGCAGAAACGTACAGTTTGAATTCCCTTTAACATAAATCTTCAGCTTGCTAGGGAAGTGCACTGTTCAGCAAACTGGCTACTTGCACTGTAAATATCTGGCACATCGTAGCCTATCCAAACAGTAATATGCTCATTATGAATTTCTGTTTACCACTACAGGTAGTAGCATTACTGCAGTGGTGAAGCTGTATTCCAAAACAGCAGGAGTTCTGTCTGTACTGCTGTGTAAACAGTATCTCAGGGTACACTGGAGGTTAATTAACAGAAGACCCATACTGCTTGCCTGCAGACACCATCTTCAGTTGTGGGGTAACCTGATGCTCTTTTGGCCACAGGAGGAATACTGGGTATGCCCATCATGGGTGCACCTTCCTCTGATTTCCCCCTCCTGATCCCCCTCCCAGGTTGCACGTATTAATCACGTGGATACATCATGACCTTCAACTGTATTAGCTGCTTTTCAGGTAGAAAGTAGGAGCCTGGGTCTTCCTGGACAAACTCCTGTGTTGCTTACTGCCAGGGCAGGTGGAATTTGTAGATAAAATACAAGGCCAGTAGTGACATGCAGAGTTGCGTCTTGGGATAATGTAGATGTGTATCATGGGGCTTGAGTATACATTACTAATGTGCTGGTCTTTCAAAACAGAAGGAGTTGTGTTCCTATTGAAAGAGCAAACTTGCTAAACTCAGTCTGACTGAGAAGAGCCCCACTGTCTGGAAATATCTCTTTCATGACATATTAAAAAAAACCCCAACTATTCCTGACAGTCAGTAGAATCATTTCTGTTCACTGATCTGCTGCAAAGAAGTTATTGATTTATGCCTCAAGTGTTAGTAAGGATGGTTTGTACCTAAGAATTCCAGTTGGTAGCCTCCATTTGTCAAAAAATAAATAATCTTATAGAATGTTTTTCTTATTTTATGTTAACTGCGTATCAACGTACATCATAAGCAGTGAGAAACTCCAAGTCTTTCAAGGCTAGACTAGACACAAAAAAATTTCTACAAATGACTGTTCACAAATTGGATAACCCTGACTGCATTTTCCAAACAATTTTGATTTTTGAATGCATTTTGATGACACGCATAGGAAAAGACGTTATCCAGAACTGAAGTGGGTATGACGGAGGCCAGTTGTGTGGACTCCATAGCAATATTTCAGACTCAGCTGCTGCTGAAAAAAGCAAAATAGCCGATAGAACTCTTCTCTTATAACTCTAGTCAAAGGAAAATCTATCTGATTGTGAACTTTGGATCTTTTTCAGCCTGTTTTCAGCCTGACACTAGTGTTTGAAAATATAATCATCTGAGGTTCAGAGATTTTTATCTCCTAGATATTAGGCAGGCTTTCCTTCAGAAACTGGAATTTGTCACTTCATTATTTTATGATACAGACAAAAGACATGCTTTCACCTTGGAAATATTTGCTTACTTTCTGCTTGAAAGGGTAGTTGTCGGGGGAAAAAAAAGCAACACGTTCACCTTCAAAATTTTAAGTTCTCCACTTTTGTAAGAAAATAGACAGTTATTCTGCATGACTGAGAAATCACAGAAACAGTACCCCACTAGCGAGATGTTTTTAATAGGCGTTTCTTATCTCCCTGCAGAATGCTTCCCTCCAAAAAAAGTAGTTACTAAATCCATAAAATCTGTGCAAAATACAGTGTTGCTTAAAAGAAAACCCTCCAACTGTCATGCAGTAAAATAGTATACAGTATTTCAGAATCATGTTTGCATTCAGCAATGCAATCAAAGCATAGCATAAGTTTAAATCTCCTGTAACTGCACAGAACTGAAAACTGATTTGTAGGTTTTTGCATTTCATGGGATTTTCCTTCTTTTTGTTGTTTCTTTTTTTTTCTCTTTTTCTTTTTCTCTTGTAAAATAATAAGTGAACGTTGCTTCAATAAAAAAAGTCCAAGGATACAAGAAACAGCAATTTGATTTTTTTTTCTCCTGGTAACTGCAGCAGACTGGTAAAGTATTATTAGCTGTCTTGTAATGGTTAACTTATATTTGAAGAAACCAACTGATCCTGTACGCATTTAGTAATATTGCTGCCATCATATCTGCAAAACCACACTGAGTAAATCCTTAAACCATCTAACTGTAAAGAACAGATTTGGCAATTACTTGTGTAACTGACTTGATTAAAGAAACTGTATTCATGCATGCATTTTTACAAAAGAAATGAGAATTTATTTAGCAATGATCAAAGCAGCCTGCTGACAAGTCTCCACATGCCTTTCTCACTCTATTTTGACAAATTTTATAAGTTTTCCTATACTTCTACAATCACAGCAGTGATTGCTGCAGATGGAAGCACTGGTGTTTGCACTCTGGCTCGGAAGAAGGATTATTACATTATTCTTTGTTCAGGTGAACCTTAGGAGAATACTGGGAAGCATTTCCACTTTGTCTTTAATTAATGCCATTTGTTACTGTAATGATGTATCACTAATGAATAGCTTTGGAGAAATTAGTATTTAATTATACATTAAATTTTATAAAGCATAAAATTATCTTGAATGTTTACTAAATACTTTGATAAATAGCTTGGTTCTTCTTTCCAGAGTAATGTTCTGTGCTGCAGACCACCCTTCATATACATATATATTTTAAAAAGATGTTTTACTCCTAAGAGCTTGACTGACCAAAGTAGCTATACTCCTAAATTATTACTTAGTATTGCATCTGATAAGTGGCTAATAGATTGTCCTATCCTTACTGCTGAGGACTTTAAAGGATTGAAGAGCTAGAGAGAGGACTCTGCAAGATAAAACTCATGTGTTCCTAGCCCCTCTATCTCCCAAATAATACCATTTTTTCCCAGAAAAAAAAAAGATGCTACCTCTGTAGAGCCTAGGGGATCTTTTGCCATACTGCTGTGATTTTTATCGACCCTCTCTTTTTGTCCCTCCATTGGCTACCCATTGTACTTCACTGAATACAGTCTTTTCTCTTTACCTTTAAGGCCTGGATCGCTTCTTCTGCATGCCCTGCCAGCCGTCCTATGCGATCAGCCTGTGAGCTTCTGGTCCCTTGATGCCTCGCCACCAAACATCCACTAGCACGATTTGCCCCCAAGTATTTTTGTGCATGCTCCAATGCCGCGTACCCCCTCGTGGGATGAATCCCCCTATAAAAAAATCCAGAACGCCGCTGCATTGTCCTCCTTCAAGTCTCCCAATGCCACAGCACACCTGACAGCAGCGAGCAACGGGACCAGGCAGCTACGCTCACCACCATCGACGCTTACTCCCCAAGGGTGACTTCAGAAAAGGGGGCTCTGAAGCCCGGCTGGCGCAGAGTAAGGCTAGCTGACGGCAACGGCCCAGGTCC
>NW_009221470.1:0-1869 GCF_000690835.1 Fulmarus glacialis
CCTTCCAATCCGCATCCAGCGGAGGAGGAGGAAAATAAATTGTTTTCCTCTTTTAAATAGGCTGGAACTGCCCCGGCTCAAGCCGGGTCAGGGGGTGGTGCTGGGGGATGCTCGTGTTCTCCCAGGGTGCTACAACAAGGGGACCGAGGTTGTAGCTGTTCCCCTGATGGATCGGCTATAAAGGAGCTCAGCATGCATGGAAATCACGGCTCTGCTTTCCCCAGCATCCCTCCTCTTCCTCCTCCTCCTCCTCCTCTCTCCCGTGTGGTGTTTGGGGGTCAGGACGGGCCACCCCCCCCAGCCCCAGGGAAAACCCTGCTTGGAGCCCAGCGGCACCCGCAGCTCTGGGGTTAAACAGCCCAAAAGGAGGATTTTCCGTGCAGGGAGGTTTGTGGACATTCCCGGCATCCCGTTTCTGCCCGTTACCGCCCAGCTCAGTTAACAGAAGGAAGCACCAAACCAGCACAGAAACACCCGTTGGCACTGGAGGATTGCTCTGCTCGGCACTGGGATCTGCCGGGGGCTGGTTTGCTCCAAACTGGAGGATTTATCGGAAGATGACGGCAAATCTGGGAAAGGACCAGCTTTATCCCATGGCCAGCACAGAATTGCTCCTGGAACATCTCCCACAGTCCAGTGAAACAGCCTCAAAATCCAGTTTCTGTGGGCCAGGGCAGGACATGCCTTTGGGGATGGTGCGTGGGAGCAGCTCGACATCGGGGGGTATTTAGGGGCCCCGACGATCCGGCCCGGCTGCTGGAAGAGCTATCGGTGTCAGTCCCCGGGTGTCCGGCGAGTCATTTGGGGGATTTGCTGGATCCTTTCTGGGCTGTTTTTTCCCCCAAGAAGCAGGGAAGGATGTGAGCCTTGGCAATTCCCCATCGCTCAGCATCCGATCCACACCGGGAGGCTCGCACTCTTATCCATGTGGGAATAGCGGCGGTAGCATCCGACTCAATTGACCAATTTCTGTGCAGCTGGAGCATCTGGGAACAACCAAAACAGCCCACATCGGCCCAGTTTCCCACCCGCAGAGATCCACCGCTTCAGCCCTGTTTTCGGTAGCGTTGGAAATAACCCTGCAGGAACTTGGACTCACGCCCGGTCCCTTCTTGCCCTGAATCACCCGTCGGGGAGAAGTTGCCCTTTATCAGGATTTTCCAAATCCCAGCAAACCAGGGTCATCGCTGTGCCCTGCGCCTTCACCGATCCTCCTCTTTCTTCCCCAAATGTTAAGGTTTCCCTGGTCGATCCCTTCCTGAACAAGCACCTTTGCTTAAATCATCTGCTTTGGAGCCCGGGATGCCGAGGGAGCTTCCCGGGACTTCGACGGGCTCAGGGCAGACCCTGAGGGTACCGGGGCTGCACCCGTCCGCAGCATCTCCGGCAGAAGGATCTTAAAATGTTCTTTGCTGGAGCTTTGGAAAGGAGCTTTCGATGGTTTTAATTGATGAGGAATTGGGCAGTGAGCAGAAACACAGTAAAACAAATCAGCAGCCTGTTTGCTTCACCTTTTCCACCCCCCGAAGCTGGTTTGGGAGCAGAGCGGCTTTGCAAGAATTGGGAGAAGCGAGAAAATTCCCCCACCTGTTTGCTTTTAAACAGGCATTTTTTAAGGAAAAAACCCAAACTCGAGGGCTGTAAACAGGCCCCGAACCCAAGCCGGGGCGCGTTATTCACGCACACGAGCTATCCGAGGGGCAGGATCCGCCGCTCCGCACCCCACGGGGCTGAAGAGCAGCAACTCCCCGGACTATAAATTCCCAGATTCCCTGGATCTCACAGCCTGGCTGTTATTGAGATGCAGGGAGCAGGGAGGAAGGTGACCGCCGACTCCATAAATATTATTGGGGGCGACGGGGCTGCGCG
>NW_009221471.1:0-12823 GCF_000690835.1 Fulmarus glacialis
CAGAGAGCACGGTGTCCCCGTGAGCCCATCCAGCAGCAGCTCTGGCGGGGGCTGCCCTGTCCCCTTCCCAGCTCCACTGCCCACTGGAAATGACCACTTTCCGGTAAGGTTGGCTCAGTCTTAAAAAACCCCATATGTCCTTACCTCACTTACTATTGTAAGACCCAATGCAATACTCAAGCTTAAATTTAATTAACTGCAGTTATTTGCACAGAAGCCAACCGATCTATTCCCATCCCTAAACATGTGATAAAATCCTTCAAAGAAGCGAGGCCTTCATTTGCGCAGCACTTTTCTGCTCTCTCTGGTTTTCAGCTGCCCCTTTTCTCCCTGTGGCTGGGGACGCCACAGGGGGTGTTTGAAGGGGAAACCCCCCGGCCTGTAGCTATCCCGTTGGCACCCAGGAGCGGGTGTTAAAGCCCAAATGGCCGAGGAAGAGGCAGGATAGCGCAGTTTGACACTTGCCGACTGGCTCAGAGAGAGTCCTCCCTGTCACTGAAAGTCACCGTGCCCCCAACTGTTCAGAAGTTTCACAGTCAATTTTTCTGATGTCTTTCATGAAAAATGATATTTCCTTACCCATCACAGAAGATATTTTCCCCGGCAGGTATGCTGTCGAACATGTTGCATTCACAACATGACACAAAGTCTAAAAATCACAGAGAGACTAATTACTGGAGGAAAATTACACCAAAAGACCAATTTCCTGGTGATGGAGATGACAGCCCGGCGCCCCGGCCAGTTTGGGCAGCTCGCCCGCGAGATGCTGTCGCACCCCGCTGCCCTCGCACTGCGGCGGAGCAGGGCTCAGCACCCGAGAGCCCCCCGCGAGCCCCTGCACCCCGTCACCGCTCCCCTTCGGAGCAGGGAGGGCACGCGGGGATGGCTCCAGCTTCTCCTGCCCCATCAAGCACTTCCCAAATTCTTCTGTAGAAATGCAATGAAATTAATCCTGCAATAGTTACAAATACAGTCAAATACTCCTTCAACTGTAAGACTTTATATAAAAGCAAAAATGCCACAACGATAATTTATATGAAAGCTGAGGTGTGGTTGATGAATTAGTTCATATTTACCTAGATTATGTATAATAAATGTAATGTATATCATTTATATCTATATAGTTCTAATTTAGTTGGAATCGGAAAATAATGCAACATGAATTCATATGAAAAACAATTTTGTATAGGAAAATTAAAATGGTAGAGCATATTGTTTTATATGAAATATTGAGCTGTGCAATCGAATTTGTTATATGCTTTAAGCAGACTTCAGTAGGAAAAACATATTTGTTCCCTTTGGAGCTTCTTTATAACTGTATAAAAGCTTTAATTTCATATGGTCATAAACGGGTGGAATTTCACAAAAATGCCATCAACGTTTTTCTCCCTTTTCCCATCAACATTAAAAAGTGATAAACAGATATTCAGAAATGCACACCACCTCAAACTTTGTTTCTTTTGTGTTAAGTTATTCAGAGAGCTATTCTTGCCTGTTAATAAAAAATAGTTATTAAAAACTACTGAAGATTTCTAAGAATCACTCTTGGGGAAAAAAAACCAACAAATTTTGCCTGCTCTGCTGCTGCATCCGAGGTTTTGAACTGAGGTTACGCATGGGCTCTGCTTTGGCATGTGTTTAGCCATGAAGAAGTCAAGAGCATCTTGCGTCCAACACTGCGCTTGCAGATCCGCATGGGCTGGAGCAGAGCCCCGGGACACGCTGGGCTGCGCACACCCACAGCCTCCGGCCAGCAGGCATCCTGCTGCAACAAGATCAGGCCATCAACAACGCAGGGAAGAGAGGTCCCAACAAGGACCGTCACCTTTCTTAACCAGATCACACAGTTAGTTCTCAGGGTATTTTAGCTAGAGAAATTTAAGCAAATGCTTCTGTCCTTTACACATGCATCGTACCATTCCGATGCTTCGCTCCGTGAGATGACTGTTGCCGTCAAGTCCCTGCAGAGCACGCTGTGCCCCTCGCAAGCCTCGTCAGACGCTTCTGAGGACAACGACCTCCCAGGCTGTATGAATGAGCAAGAAGCTGCTGGTCACCAGCCGCTGCCTCGTGCTGCAGAGGTATCACCAGTGATCAGAAAGAGCCCACAGACCTCTGGAAAACCTTGGGAAATGAGTCCAGGATTTTTAAAGTTTGATGGGGAAACTACAGCAATATTGCTGGCTTCTGGTCCGCTTGCAGTTGAACAGAAAGTAACTGCAACTGCTTGAGCTGCCAGAGCTTCGCACACACGTCGGTGCTTTGGGCAGACGGTGCTCGCCCCACCACGCTCGGGCTGTCCGTGGGCTATGGAGTACCCTGTACCGGGGACACGGCGGCACCGAGGCGTCTGGGGGATTCCAGGGCAAGTTGAGCTGCTGCTGGGGCCGTAACTGAAACCACGGCTGGCATGAGCACTTCTAACCCAACCGCTCTCAGCTCTGCAGAAACGTTGGGTTTGCCCATGCCTGCACAAACCCAGCAGGACTGGGACGCTTCCCACGGCCTGCAGGACTCAATGTTTAGAATAACACTATTTCATGTAGTATTCAGATCACCTAGGTGTCCCCCCTGCGGTCACGGCGCCTGGGACGGCTTGCACAAACGTTGGCAGTTCCCAGGACATCACCAGACCTTGATAAGCAAAACTGGCCCCTGCAAAGGGGCAAAGCAAAAGCCACCCCTGTGAACAGCACCAGCTATGGAAATTCAACAGCTCACGCAACAAGTGCCAAGGTACGGCCAGAGCCTTCACTGCTGCGGGGGGGCACAAAGCCAGTGAAATGAATGGCCGGGAGAAGGATTTTCCCCATAAACTCCATTTGGAGCCCCCACCTTTTCCCCTGCTGCCTTAAAGGAATATTGCAAGTGTTTTAGAAACAAGCTATGTGGACATATCAGAGACAAGGAGTGGCTTCCAGTATTACACGGTGTAAAAATACTAGAAAGAGAGCGCTGAAGCAAACTGCAGGCCAAAATAACACACGCAAAATCCTAATGAAACCCAGCGATTGGGCTTGTTGGTCACGTACACACCTCGACACCCGGCCTTTGGTCTGTCTCTGGCCAACGCACATTTCTCAGGTCTCGGAGGTAAATGCACCTCCGTCTGCTCGTAACGGGGACAGAGGCACCCCAGGGTCCCCGGGGCAACGTTGTTCCTCCCGAGGGTGCAACAGCTCGCCCCGGCCGGCCGGCAGCCTCCCGCACACCCGGGAGGAAACCGCTGACTTCTGCCAGATTTTCATGTATTCTCGGTAACATGGTGTTTAAGGGGGAAGAAAGGGAGCTGGTGTCATTGTTACAGCTTGCGCTGTGTGCCAAGCTGCCAGGATGCTGCCAACGATAACGGAGTCTTTAAGATGTCTATTAAAACCTCCTGGTATTGTGAGATGCAAAAGAACCTCTTGTGCAGAGGTAGAAAGTAATTATGCAACTCTTATGTAAAATATGCAAGCTTATTTTCCAGGAATGATGCATGGCCTTAAAATGACGTCTCAATTTCTTCCCATTCTGGAGTACACAGGAGATGTCTCACTCTTCCAGTTCTCCAGGGCTAGAGCTGGCTTTTTCCACCACTGAAAACCAGAGCCAGGAGGATTTGTCAGAGGAAAAAAAAAAATTCCTAGATCAAATAAATTTTTAAGCAACCTGCATATCTGTGTGCAGCGCATACAGCTGATCCAAAACGCGTGCATGTGCACACAAGAAAGATGAACTTCAAAAAGAGTAGTTCCGTATTAAAAAAGTATTAACACAGATGAAGTGTCAGACGCTGCACCAGCGCCGAGTTCAGAAGTGCCGTGACCAAGGTCCCAGCCTGCTGCAGCGCGGGTGCTGGAGCTGCTGTGGGAAGACGCACAACGGCTGCTCTGCATTCAACGGCCGGTGCCTCTGTTTGCGGAGGGAACTGTATGCCGTTTACCTTTGCTCACGACATGGTTGACCCCTTGTGTCCAGGCTGTGATGGATTCCCAGCCACCGGATCAAATTCCCGTGCGCCGCAGCCTGGATTTGTTCTGCTGAGCCCACACTTGAGCCGCTCGGTGAAGCCATCCTTCTTCTGGCGTTGTGGGCTCATGGGACACCGTCCCATGCCACGTCCACACACATCCTCCATCCCTTCGCACCTCTCCTAGGCCCTGACACGGGTGATCCCTCTCAATGCGATCCCGATGCGCGTTTTCTCCTCTCTGTCCTCCGGGCTGTTGCTGGAGACACATGGTAGTGGCTTCCCGAGGCAGGGCTGGGAGGACACGGGGCATCGTCACATTCACATTCGCTTCAGGAACAGCACCAGAGGGGTCAATAGCTCCTTAACACTGTCTGGCAAGAAATGGGGAAATTACCGGGGTGATGTAAGATACAACTCACCACGGAAATATGTGCCGAACCTGCCCTGGGAGCTTTCAGAGAATGTGTTTTCCCAAGCTATCGCTCGTTATTTTAAACTATAAATAACATATCACCTGATTGTGAAGAACACAGTTCAGCACAAGGCACTAGCTAGAGTCACACAGTGAACTAAAATGATGTACGAAACGTGTTTCGCTGGGAGTTGTAATACAGATTACTTACAGTTGCAAGCAAGGTCTAGCTCTTCAGAAAAACGGACTGATAAAATACCTACCTCCAAATAGATCTTGCCAGATCTCAAAATAGCCCACAAACTAATCCCGCAATTATGAGTCTTTGATTTAGCACCATCCCCTTCAGGAAAAAATTTCCCCAGGTTAAAGCACTTCGGAAAATATTCCACACATGTGCTCACACATAATTATTTTTTCCTCTCTCCAGTCCCTCCTTCACCCACTCAGTTCTCCTCACCTCTCCACGTTAAGTACTTTCCTCTGTCAAATATCCCTTTGAAATCCATTTCATCTGAAATGCCAACAGCTTTTAACCAAGTAATAAGGGAAGGATTGGAGGGGGAGCACGGGTGCAGCATACCTGGGCAAGGTTCGGCAGGTAAGATTGCCGTGAGTGGCCCTGGCCCTGTGAACGGCCGGCATGTGGTCCTCCTCCCACGTCAACAAAGGTCTGCAGAGAGACCTCGTAACCGTGCGGAGCAAACCCCGCTGCAAGCAGGCACAGGAGAGGGGGTTCGGAGTCCCATAGCGGGACATCGGTGGCCACGGTCTACTCAATCCCTTCAGGACCCGTCCCATCAGCGTGTCTTGGCAGGCTGCAGTGTAACCAAGGGGTACTCGGCAACTAGGACAGATGGTTGAAGAAGGGCAAATAGAGAAAAAACATTAGTTTTCCATTAAGAAAATTAATAAAATTCACAGGCATTGCTGTTTTCACATTAAGAGTTAGCTAATCAATTAAAAATCCTAAATTGTTCTTCTCCTGCTACATCATCTCCTCCTCTTGCTATCTGCCAGTTGTAGGAAGTTTCTTCTTGTTCCTTCTCTAGTTGTCACTACTCACAATTTTGAGAGAGAACACAACCCTTATCATTTCTTGATGGTGTAAAGACTGAATATAACCAAGAATTATTTCCACATCCCTCATGTAAGTGAAGCAGTACAATAATAGTCATAATCGTAATATCGTCCACAGAACAGTATTTCTGTTCTGAATAGAGCAGGACGAGAACTTCCCATTAAAACTTCCTTTTCCAAACCCACTTTTTTTGTTTTCTCTCACGGACAACTTTTTAGTCTCCAGGTTTCCTTATCATTAAAGTCATAGGCCCCTTCCCAGCCCTAGGACAGACACTCTTTGTCCATCAGTGGGACTGTGTCACTTCCATTTATTGACCTTTTCTGGCTCAAGAAGCAGCCCCAAGACATTAGACTTTTGCAATCACCAATTCTGCACCTAAGCACAAACTGCCCTTAAGAAATAAGAGCCCAGCGTGCAAGGTGGGCCAGGGAGGAAAGCTGGGTTGGATAACCAGTCACACAGTTGTATTTGGCTATTTAAACTTCACTTTTTGCAGGATACAAGGTATGCCTGCATTTTGGTGATCTAATCGATGATGAGATGATCATCCCATTCCTGTGCTTACCTTACCTTGATACCTACATCACCACGCAGGACTTCAGACTTTTACAAAGATATGAACCATGAAAAATGAATGAGCAAAAGATTAAAAATGTGAGAAAGAATAAATTAATATTTCCTGAAAGTTCACTTCAGGAAAAAAAAGGCATTTTCCTAGTGAATGGCATACTTATAATCTCTCTGTTTCACTACCTGAGACCGCAGAGTGGAGAGGTAGTGGTCTTGGTGGGTAAAATACATGTTGCAAAGGTTAGAAAAAGTCACTGAGCAATTTTTATTGTCTGGTTTTTTGTCAAGATGCTGAAAGTTGAAAATTTCCCCCAGTGTTAATAATACAGTATTAGTTACACATGACTGCTTTACTGGAGTTAAACCAACATGACTCCTGCTCACTCAGACCTGAATTTCTCCAGCGGCCAGGAATTTAAGAAAACAAAAGCCTTCATAATTTGCAATACTGGTCAGTACTTAGCATGACAGGAGCCTTAACGCAGACCAAGCGCTATTTTGAACTCTGAGCATTTGCAAAACATACCACAGGAATATCTGCTCTGAGGGGAAAATTTGGGAAACTGTGTATTTCAAAAGACTGGGTATTTCAAAGATAAAACTCCTAAAGAATCCCTGCTTGAAAACAAACTGCATCCGAGTGGTAGACTGATGCACAGATGCTCATCTATAAACCAACACAGCTCAGACGGGTCCAGATCATTTGGTTTGATGATGTGAGGGCTCAGGAGTGAAAATCTACTGCTGAGACTGTCCAAGAAAAATGGACTCTAGCAAGAAAAGGGATTTCCTGAGGCAAGGTCAGCAGAGCTGGTGGCTCTCCACATGCTCCCAGCAGTAGATTTCCTCATTTTGCAGGATCAGGCAGGTAGGTTTCCTTGGCAGCTCCTCCAGGATGATACCTGCCTCTCTGTAAACCCAGGGCTGTCAGGAAAGTTCACATCACATGTTATCATCATCATGGGAACTGAAGAAACTCAATTTCCCTCTGCATTTGACGCTAAATATTTTCCAACTTCTGTATTTGGCTATGTTGGTTTTATACTATGTATCTGAATAGAAAGGCCCAGTAGATTTAACAAAAATTGGAAACATTTCTAGCAGAAATTAGTTTTAACTTAAGCATTTACATGCTCTTTAGCAGATACAACAATATTATTTTTATGAGCACCAACAAACTCTGTGGCTAATATTCACTGAAGATAGAAGAGATCCTGGAAATTCATCTTCCCCAGCCTTCCATGTTATAAAAGCAGCGTTCTTATGGCGAGCACGGCTGGGGGAGAGGTCCTGGGGCTGAGCGCTCGGCTGTGCGAAGGGTGCAGCCCAGCACGGAGCCAGGCATCTCCCCTGGCTTTACACCAGCTGCGAACACACCACGGCGCGCTTTTCTCTCCTTTCTTTCTCTGTCTCCGTGCCATGTCTCAAGCCTCACCTGGGACAGTTGTTATGGGTTAACCCCGGTGGGCAGCGCAGCCCCCCCAGCCGCTCACTCACACCCCCCCAGTGGGATAGGCAAGAATCGGACGGGTAAAGGTGCAAAACCGGTGGGTTTAAAAGCAGTTTAACAGGTAAAGCACAAGCCGCACGCAAGCAAAGCAGAAGGAGGAATTCCTTCTCTCCTCTGGCAGGCAGGCGTTCAGCCACCCCCAGGACAGCAGGGCTCCATCACGCCTAACGGTGACTGGGGAAGCCAAACGCCATCACTCCGAATGTCCCCGTCCGCCTCCTCCCCCAGTTTTATTGGCTGTGCTGCCATACGGTCTGGGATATCCCTTGGTCAGTGGGGTCAGCTGTCCCAGCTGTGTCCCCTCCCAGCCCCTTGTGCCCCCCCAGCCTGCTCGATAGCGGGGCAGGGTGAGGAGCAGAGAAGACCTTGACGCTGTGCAAGCGCTGCTCAGCAATAGCTAAAACATCCCTCTGTTACCAACACTGCTCTGGTCACAAATCCAAAACACAGCACCATACTAGCTACTATGAAGAAAACTAACTCTATCCCAGCCAAACCCAGTACAACCGCAGACAAAAAGTATAAATAGGGCGTCCTCTGCTCTTTCAGGAACGTCATTGCCAAAACCAGCCACTCTTCCAAGGAATACAGGCTCAATCACACGTGGATCGTCCCGCCACGGTACGGATAGGCAGCCCTGTGCCAGTTCAACACAGATGAGCCCCACCTCGCCTACATCGAAACAGGGTCAGGAGTTTTACTCTGAACAACTCCAGAGCTCGCTTTGCCGACCTGGGATTTGGGAGCATTTAGAGACAAGAGGCAGGAGCTTTGATGCTCAGAAGTCATCTGTTTTCATCCCTTTCACCATATACCAGCATTTGCATCCAGTACAACTTTAAAAACACATTTGCCTATCATTAGCCCTGCTATTCCACGTGGAATCCCATAAATTACAGCTGCTACTAGAAAGTTAAGATGTTTATAGGGATATCATTCACAAACTCTGTATCTGTTGCATCTGGAAGTTCTGGAGTGTTGATTAGTTAAATACATAATTATGAGATAGCCTTAAAGGCAAAACCTGTAAGCAGTGACTTTTGCTAAGGAGTCTCCTGTTGGTGTTATCATACAAAATGTAAAATGCTGCGAGTCTAAATAAGAAATTTATCTTAAAGAAAAAAGTTGAAAGACTTGTGCTGAAGATACGACTTCTTCAGAACATTTCTTCACAAGTTAGATAATAATTAAATACAAATTAATTATTCCCACAAAGCATGTCATTTAGGCAAAAGCCTGCGTTTTTGAGGAACATTAGCATCTTGTTCTGCAACTACACAGCTTGGAAACATACAGTTTGGTTTCATTTTTGTACTATTGCTTCTAGACTCTATACATTTGCACCGATTTCAAAAGAAGCCATTCATTTCCACGTGTAACATGTCAGTAATGCAAACGTTGGCACAAGCCAGACCAAGAGGGACTGAAAACTGGAAATCCAGTATGAGCACTGAGGAGTGACCCAGAGAGCCAGCAGCGTAACTGAAACAGATCTGCTGTCTCCCCAGCACGGGACAGCACTTACCCGAGTACAGAGGCCCACCGTAGGGAACGGGACTACTGACCAGCTTGATGTTACGTCCATTCCCTTGGACAGAAACCTAAAGAAGCCACACCAGTTGTTTTTAAAGTCTTTCCTGATTTTTTTTTTTTTGTTTAAATAAAAAAACATACTAGCAAGGCTGATTTTTTATTTTTCCCAAGACTGCTTGCAGGGTGGGGTTCAGTAATCACGTAACAGTAGTCCACCTTTTGCCTGCCTTCAAAGCATCTAGCCAAGACTCCCACAACACGTGGACAAAGGGCAACTGACACCGTAATAATTAAGTGCATCCAGAAAAGTGGCATTTTTGCCTTTAGAGGAATTCCTCCATGGCAAAATTTGGCTTTGTATTGAATCAGGAAAATCCAAATACTAAAAATATTTGTGTCACGGAAACTCCCAGATATTTCAGTTTGAAAATATCGACGTCACCTTATGAAAATGAAGCACTTTGACCATTATACATTATTTTAGATAGTACAAAATGCTATCCTAAAATCAATTGGAAAGGTAATTCTCCATTTTGTTTGTGAATCCTTTCAAAATTCTTTCACTGACAATTTTATGAAAAGTGCAACGTTCCCGTAAACCATTTCAGTTTCACCAAAAGTATATTTTCCAATGAAAAATTGTTCAAATTATTTCTTTTCTGCCAGCTTTAACTGCTCTGACTTGTTGAAAAAAGCTCTGGGAATTTCTTGGGGATAATTGTTTTAACCGTTCAGCCTCACAGCTCATTATCCTGAGTTCTTTATATAGAGGAAAATCTCTGCTAATATGAGGAGTCACTGGGAACTCTCAGGTGCTTTGTGCCTTTGAAAAATCAAGCTGTTTGATTGAATTTCTGAATATAGCTTTTTTTTTTTCTTTCTGCCTCCTGTATTGGAAGGAGAACTATATTAAATTACATCATATGATAATTTATTGTTTATGCATCATATTGGAAGTGCTGATTGAATATCCAAAGTATGACATTTGAAATCACATCTTTATTTCATTCCACAGTAATAAAGGACTATTGTACCCTGACATATTTATAGCCTTGAACAGAGGAGTCGGTTATGTGCCACGTAATTGTCTATCGGCTCAATCCACAGGCCCCGAGACTTCTAAGACAGAAGCAAGCCGTACGGATTAATACGAAGTGCGACTGTGCAGCTGTATCTCGCGATCAGCAAACCATCGCAAACCCGGTCCACGGACCCCTGCGGCTGCTCTGGCATCAGCCCTCGCTGCGCTCAGCCTCTACCTTCCATCTCCCCACAAGCACCTGGGAAAACAGCGGCTGCTTGCTCGAACCTCCCAGAAACACCCCTCTATGCTCAACGTACACCTCCTGACTGCAGCAGACAAAGTTATTTAGCTTGCTGCAGCGGAGCATTTCTCCATTGCATCAAAAGCCGTAAAAAGTGGACATAAGCAGGAAATGCTTGCCAAAAAATGAAAATCACTGCAAAAAGCTTATTCATTTTAATCAAAGATTCACAAAACAGAAGTAGTTTCCTATCTGTATTTTTTTTTTGTTTTGGGGAAAACTGATTGTTTCAGCTTTTTCAAACCAGCAGCTTAAGACATATTTAGTTATAAATTTTTTTTTCCCTAGAAGAAAAGGTCAAAATTCAAATTAAGTGCTACAGGGTTCACAGAGGAACATTTTGATAGCTTTCAATGTTTTTTTCCTTCAGTTTGTTGATTCATAGGAAATTTGGGCAGTTTTTGCCCTGATTTGGGCTAACAGCATTGTTGGAACCTAGAAAACTGCGGTGGGACCAGAAGTACGTTCCCTGCCCAGGTTTTAAAGAAATTAATGGTTTATAGCTGCAGACAGAACCGCGCTGAAGGCACTCGCTGTAGCATTAAGAGAGAAGACAAGACAGGTAATTCTGACATCGTATTGAAAAGAGAGGGACTGCATGCACACAGCAATAAGGTTTCCATAGTTAACATGGGGTGGGTGATATTCCCCCTCCCTGGCGCTGCAGTAACGCCCCGCGCTGCCACTGCCTCTCTGGGGAGTGAAAGGGGGGCTGAGCCCTGCTGCCCCCGCGCCCCCCCAGCCGCTCGCTGCCCGGCTGCTCCTCCTCAGAGCCGGTCAGGCAAAAGGATGCAACGTTTCCATGGGCAAAGACACTCCTGCAGCGCTTGACATGCAAGTGGATATGAAGAATCCGATGAAGTGCTAGATTAGGGCTTTTAAAATAATTGTGATAAATGATAGCATCTGCATGCACTAATTTCCCTCAAGATGTGTTAGATTAATTTTATGAAATTAACGTCCAGAATAGCAAACATTAGCCATTTGCATGACCAATGCTTTGAATCCGTTTGAGCTCTCGCAGTTTTGCATGTGCTTTCAAGCATTTTGAATCCAGGGAACAACTCAGATTTAGGGGGGAACACACGGAGGGAGCCCAAAGCTGGCCCTCTGACCAGGTACTCAGGAAATACACATTATGTGGGTAAACCAACAACTTGGGCAGTTCAGTGCCTAGTGGAGCTGAACTGAGCATCTAACCAAATTTCAGGGCTTGGTACTAATATTTTATAATATTATTCCTATGTATTAGCATACTCCAGTTGCATGCCACACTGCTCATGCCAAAAGGTGAAGGATCCTTTAATTGTGTTCTGAATCCTGTGAGCGACTCACAGCTGAGGACGGGCAGTTCTCGGAGCTAAACAGGACCTGACCTGGGCTTTTCAACACCATGTATACTACTTATTCCCACATAAGATACAGCTGAAGGGGATCGTTCACTTTCCTTTTGACAGACTGCAGGGAACAGAAGGTGATTTTTACTGTCCAGAGACGTGTGAAGCGCTGCAATCCCCTGCTCCTCCTCTTTCTCAAGATCTGGGACTAAATCTCCGATGCCACCAAGTTGACATGGGTGTTTGAATACACACCATCTTCTCATCTGGTTCAACGAGCTTCATCACAAGTAACGACATGTCTGTGAGATACGAGCATCTGGAGGAAGAAAGCTGAGCTGAAATTCAGCCCAGAGGAAATGGAAGTTGGAAGAAATATGGTAACACTCAGCAGAGCAAGCCAAGACCATGACTCTCTCCTCTGCTGAGGGAATCCACACTCCTACTGCCAAAACCTGGTTACTGCAGGCAGCCTACTCTGCTGGTTGGGCTGGACTGTCAAGAAACAAAGAGATGATCCATGTATTGGCCCCATCCCTTCCAGACCTACCAACCCCAGCAGCTCATGCAATATCTACGGAATGAACTCCAGCCGGTCCTTCTACCTGAAGATCAAACCTACCAGACCTCTGCTGAATGGCAAGCACAAGGGAAGCAGAGCAGGTTTTGTAACTGTATCACAGAGGTGACCAAGGCCTCTTCTGTTGTCCTGCTTCTGGAGCCCACCAGATCCTTTCAGATCCCTCCAAGTAAGGAGGCATCTTAATGCAGCGAGACCCCAGGACTCGGACAAGGAGGGGCTGCAGAGCAGCCACAGCCAGGGCTTCCCATTAGGCCCATGGGGAAACCAAAAGCCTTGAGCAAGAGATGAAAAAGGGGTTTCTATGAAGAATGCAAAATTGACCCCGTTATTCTTTGAAGGGCCCCTGTACCTGTGTATATTGGCACTCAGATTAAAACTGGAGTTACCAGGCGCTCACCTGCACAGTCTGAACTGCTGCTGGCTCTGCAGGCAGGCAAATATTACGTTATGCCCTAGCAAGCTTCTTTACCACCATTTTCACACAACACTCCTAGAACCAAGGATGCAGAAAACT
>NW_009221471.1:12843-17900 GCF_000690835.1 Fulmarus glacialis
AGTCACACGCCAAGATGAAAGACATACAACAGCCTTAACTGTGTACTGCAGACGTACCTACACCTGGAAAGGGGTCCACGTTCCACCCGTTTGGCGTTGAAGGTGTTATGGCCAAGGCCACCTCCTGAATCACTGAAGGCTGTCTAGCTGGACACTTTGTTCTGAGAAAGAAAACACACAAGATACCAGGATTACTTCATCTGCACTCAAATTCGTACCTCCAAGACAGACGCAACAGGACACGCCTCAGTTTCAAAACACTTGTTTTTTCCTGCCCATTCTGTGTATTTTGTCATGGATCTGAAGATGAAGTAGACTTCTTGCTCAGGCAGAACTCAGAACTGATGCAGCCCTGAGCCACAGCATTCAAAAAATAACGCTTAACTGTGATTATCAGTGTCTGATAACAATTGTCAACTCACGTTATGTATTGAATGCATTTGAGTTTATTTATAATTTTTAAATATTTCTGTAATTTGACCATAGGGATTTTTATTTCTTATATATATTACACACACACATAAACATTTCTATAGATGTGTGTGTGTATATATATGTATGCGCACAAACACACACAACTTCCACCCCTATGTGAGCACATTATTGAGGTTGCACCACGATTGCTGTCAGCTCTTGCTTCAGTTCCTGGTGTGATCTGAGGTCCTGACCTCACCCATAAACGTCCCTGAATGGTCCCCAACACCTGCAGGGTCATCATTTCAGCAGAACTCTCTGCATGCAGAAGCATTTGTCAATAAGTGTTGCGTTTTATCTGTTGTATCAGCACTATACAAATACTCTGCTTTTTGCAAACTCACGCATATGTATCAAGTTAATTTTCATTTTGCTAATTTTGAGGAAAAGAAAGCTGACTTATGTTAGATGAACTTGGGCTTGGGAATGACAGTAGAGATAAGGATTTGTGGAGTTTGGGGTTTTTTTGGCTGGATTTAGCTAAGAACACACTGATGATGTAACACAGTGACACAGGTACCTGCCCAGCCCCACTGAACCCATTTTGTTTGGAATCCCGCTCAGAGACAGCCCAATGGGTCACTGGGATGAGCTGGATGAACAATTTGCTGTTAGCAATAAGAGCGTGCTGCAGTGAGTCGCTGGGACAGGATGCATGGAGGGCTAGACATCCAACAAGCAGATCATTTCACACGAGAAGAGGCTGGTGTGCAGCATAAAGCACCAACACGGTATCTGCCAACCCCCGTTTGCTCCGTGGCCAGCAGCGCTGGGACTGACGGGAAGGCAAGTTTGCTTTTCATCTCCTAGCTTGGGCATGAGAGGAGCGGCAAGGGAGAGATATCTCCTAACAAAACTGCATGGGCAGCACGCACTAACCGGGGAGGATAGAAGGAGGATGCAGACAGCTCGTGGGGAGCAGGGAGGAGGGAAACCTGCAACCTATGGAATTAATCTTCAGCTTTTAAGATGCTTATGAGTTTTCTAATGAAATATGTACTTTTCTGAAGCATTTATGACTGGTTAAGAGTGGTTTAGGACAGGAGCTGCAGAGACAGAATTTGGAGCACCCTGACCAGAGACAGAAGGATGAAGGTTTTGCAGGAGCAGCAGCCCAAGCGCATGGAAACAGCCTCTGTTTGCCTGGTTTTTTTAACCTTGCCTTCGCAAGTGGCAGCAGCAGAGGCCATGAGCTACACTGCAGGAGGCACATGAGTGCAGCGTTAGCCACTCGCAGCTGCAGAGAGTCTAGTATTTGGTGGCCCTTGACAGCCCCAACTCCCCACATCAGATCACCTTTAACATCTGCTCACAGAGCAAAGAGAAAACGTTTAGAAATAGAAGCTTGTTCTACCTTAAGAGACAGGGCCAAATACAGCAGAGCACGTGGTTTTGAAATGTTACCTATTATTTATCAACCTATTGCTTTCTAGGGAGTACCTCTAACTCAATTTTTGAATGCTGGGAACAGCAATACTGCAACAGAGAGTTTTCCTGCTTGACCAAGGCAAGGAACAACTTTCCCTTCTCCGATGCAATTACAACACCAACCCCAGCAGCACCCCTCCGACAGCCTCGGACACCCCAGCATTCAGTGCTGGAGCCGAGCAGGCATTGCTGTGAACCTGGAAAGACCTTCCCCACCCTGTCATCGGTACCAAGGCACAGGGCAAGTTACGTACCTACCGTCAGAGCGCTCCTGCTGCCACAGAGCCTGCGGAGCACGGGGGTGGCGAGCAGGAGATACCGGCTGCGCAGGCAGTCGCCCTTCGGAGGAGCGCGCCAGGATTAAGCTGTCAGTCTGCGGGGCTCTGTTCAAATCAGAGATGCAGCCTGCGAAACAAAAGGCGACAGGCAGGCTGGAGGGGATCAGCGGAGAGAGCTGCTCTTCATGGCTATGTGTGCAGATACGGGAACAAAAAGAAAGTTATTCCCCCCCCCACCAGAGGTCCTGCAGCAGCAGCCAGGTTTTGGATAATCCATCTAAATGTGGATTCACTCTGGCAGTTACAGATCTGAATTAGAACAAACAATTGGACGATCTGTCAGAGTGCCCACTAGAGACACATAGTTCAGATACCTCTGAAATTTATGTGAATTAATTTAAAACACCACAGACATGCAAAATCATACAAGTTAACCTTTTAACCAGACACATATCATTTCCTCTCCCTTTCACATCTCCGAATGGAGAGGAAATTTCTGGGATAAAACATAGCTGCTACAGCACGGCTGAAAGGAAATGCTATGGTAATAGAGCCAGGGCTATTCACCATTCATTCACTGACAGCAATTCTGGCTCTCACGGTGCTGTAGTTTTGAGGACTTCCATAGATTTACCTGCATCTCCCACTTTTCACCCCTGCACAGAATGCAGGCCCTGAAGAAAGCATCTCTGCCATCTCCCCCTCCTAAACTTGGTCCTTATTCTGTCGGAACAGCAGCGTCAGCTCCTTCTGCGCACTGAGAACACCGGCAATACTCAAAACAAAAAATAACATTTTACAGGTGCGGAAGGACATTGGCGATGCCATCAGCTCGGTGTCTGTGTGTGCCATCCATTCCCTTCCCATTAGCAGCTAGAACTCAGCACACATTTATGAGCATTTTGATTTTGTCTCTGCATTGTTTTCAATTAGAGGCTTTTTTGCATGTGACGCACCAAGGGAAAAACAACACTTAGAGTTAGAACTAAGGTAGTCCCGGAGACAAATATGATTAATGGGATAATCTTGTAGATTACAATAGTTAGAGGCAGTTCCTGCCATTTCCCACTCTCCAAGGACTGGTTCTACTCACATCCAATACAGACAGCTGCAGATTCCTCAGCACCATTAGTATCCAATGTAGGACTATGTTTGACATTTTAAAACTCCTGCAATGCGCATCTTCTATAATTGTGTATTGTCTAGACTAAGTTTTACAAATTTAATCTTAAATAGCGTAATTTCTTAATTGAGGGAATTTTTGTGGAGCTAGTTGTGTACATGCTCGCCTTTGCATAAATATATGCAAACACACCCCCACAGTGCTTACATCCATTGCGAATAATACCCTTAAGTTAATCACATCCTAATTAAACAATGATCAAGTCTTATTAAATAACCCCATTGCCACTGAGAAGAGGAGTACCTGATGGGTAACAGAAGTGATGGTTCCCGACTGCCATTTGCATTTCCATTCAAGCAGAGGGCTGCAAGCATGCGGCAGGAGGCACCAAAAAAAATTTCTTAGGCTGTTCCAGTGGACACCTTGGGAAGGATTAATTGTGATAGCTTCTGTTGGATTAAAACTCAGGTTTCTACCAAATTAAATATGGCCAAAACCCTCTGCTGCAGAATTCAGGTTATTGTTTTCTGGCCCTCTACATTCTGCAGCACTCTGAAAACTAATGACAAAAGATAGAACACATTTTATCAGGGAAAAATCATTTTGGCAAATATCTGTCAGACCACCAATTTCACATTCAGGCATAAGAATACAAGATTAATATTTCCAGTAAGGCGATCAGCAAGAAAAATCTCTCTGTAAACATGGGCACATCAGTTATTGGCACTGGGCTTCAGTCAGCAGCACAGTGAAAGGAGTGAAGCAGTGCACTTGTTTCAGAGGGTTGTTTCTGATCAGCTCGTAACAGCTCCAACAGCATCGCCCACATGCAGGCGCTTTATGGGATGGGTTTGGGGCTTTTTTCCTTTTTAAGTGTTCACATCCAACCGCTGGAGGTGGTGGGGAAAAGAAACAACAAACAAGTGCAAAACTCAACACAAGAAGAGACGAATTGTACGGCAAATTTCACACTTGCAAAGTTTCAGAACGTATAAGATTCAGATGATATGAATGTATGATGATTTGAAGGTGACATAATTGATAGCACCTAAATTAATCACCTAAACCTTTGCAACACTCTGCTATTCCAAGCGAATGCAAACAGGAACACGACTTATGCACAAGCCTAACAAAAGGATGCTGAGGACCTCCTGACTCGTCCCAACCCCTGCTCAATACAGAAGCACTACGCAGTACGTATTTTTCAATCTGAGAACTGAGTGCTAATTTTGAGTATTTTGAACTTTTTTTTATTTGATCAGCTTGCATAAACTACTTGTTACTGTTTACCATAATTCACATGAAGTTTTGTTTTTAATTACATACGCAAACAGAATCTTCGTGTGGAGCTAGACAAGTCACGCGTTGCCTCTGGTACCACCCATCTCACGGCTCCTGTCATTGTCCCTCTCCAGTCGGAACATTTTCAAATACAAATGCCTCAAATACAAAAGTAGGGGAACCTGGGAAGAAAGAGGTAATAGCTGTGTGTTTGCCCCCACTTCCCCTGCCAAAGCTGGGGGGTTGCTAGTTAAAGTGTCACTTGAAGTTACTCCTCTGACCATAGACAGGTTCTTCTGGCTTTTGCCCTAACTTAATTTTTAACTGACGTAGGTTTGAGCTTCCCCTTTCTGCTGTGGTTTTCCGTTGTATCAAATACCAAGCAGCACAGGGCCGCGAAGACCTTGGCAACGCTCCTCGGCCCTTCCCTCCGCCCAAGGGCCCCCCAGCCAAGCGGAGAGCGCCCCGCACCC
>NW_009221472.1:0-211 GCF_000690835.1 Fulmarus glacialis
CCATGGCCGGGTGACCTCAGCCGAGTGACCGCGTTGAGGCCAGCCAAATAAACCCGTACGGGGAAAACTGCCGGGAGAATCCCCAAAAACCACAGAGACCCACACTGGACCTCTCCTCCTTGCACCCAAGTGGATTACAGTAACCGGCATCATCCTGCCCTGCAAAAACCCCAAGGTTTCTCAACGGCTCCATCCCCGTGCAAGACCCCAG
>NW_009221473.1:0-204 GCF_000690835.1 Fulmarus glacialis
TGGGCCGGGGCCGCGGTGGAAGGGCTTCAGCAGAGACAGCGCGGGTGGGGTGCGAAAGGCAGAGTGCGGCCTGAAAACCTGGGCTGAGAGGGGCCTGGGGTTTTGCTTTCCTTTTGGTCTAAAATTGTGTGAGTTTGGTGATGTTCTGGCCCGGTGTCTGTGCTGCCCTCTGTGTCTGAGCAGGCTGATACGGGGACGGCAGGG
>NW_009221473.1:279-1756 GCF_000690835.1 Fulmarus glacialis
GCTGGTAAGGGTGTTTGTGCAAGGCAGAGCCTTGTCACTTTAATATTGCGGGCACTAACCCTGCTCTGTTTGCCAGCTCCATACTGGGGACCAGGTTTCTGTTCAGGGTGTGATGGAGTGGGGATGTCTCAATGCTACTGCAGCCCCCGGTCTTGCTCTTTGCTACTGAAAACACTGGGGGAGAATGAAGACGCTGGGAGCCGTGGAGGGTGGGGGGCTTCACTCCGAGCCCATCTCCTGCTGGGTGAGGAGCTGGGGGTCCCAAAGCCGAGTGCTGTCTGTCCTGAGCTGACTGGTAAAGCAGATCACCCACTGGAGGGGCCATCAGAAGAAAAGAACCCCACACTTTTCATCAAAAAAAGGGCATTATTTTGTATTTGATAGTGTCTTAATGATGCTTATATCAGTCTTTTTATTAAGACTGTTAAAATGCTTAAGGAATTTTTCTTCGTTTGGAACTCTAGTGCTAAAACTGGTTTGATGTGGCTTTTAAAGATGACTGGGATAACGGTGTGTGGATAACAATCTTGAAAGCGATTTATTTTGAGTTGTGTGAAAGAGGAACCACTGTGGCTTGGTTTCTCAGTCAGCTGTGATGCTCAGTGAATAATTACATCTCGTACCTGCCCCAAGACTTGTGTTGGAGGCTCGTTCTTCCTGCTGTTAAATGATCCCTTTGGGAATGGCCCAAAACGCGCCGGGTGGATGTGGGTTATTCCTCAGGGATGCAGAAGTCAACTTAGTTTGTCATAGGCGAGGGGAAAACAGAGTTTTCCAAAGAGCTCCTGCTGCCGGGCCCTGTGCCAGTGACATTGCCCACCTCGGAGCCGGCACGCTGGGGTGAGTTGTAGGGAGGGGCTGTCGGCCCAACGGGACAGGGGACAGAAGGGACAGGAGGTTGTTTTGGGATGATCTGCACAAGAGCTGGGAGCACAGCCGCTAATCCTCTCCGAGGGTCTCCCAGAGGATCCGTAGTTGCTCCCAGAAGCCAGCCAGCCGTGCCAGTAAGATTTCCAGGAGGTTGATCAGCATCTTGTCTCTTTTCACTTGTCTTGGTAAACCCTGTACATGCTTCCTGAAGCTGGACCAGAGTGGAAAACCACTTTCTTAGATTTGCAAACCGCCACTACTGTGTCTGGACAGTCCCCCTGTAGCAGACCGGCAGTAGTTAGCATCGCTTGTGACCCCCTGATTGCAAACACAGTGCATCTCCTCTGCCAGGCTGCTCTTCTGTCTGCCTGCTGTGGCAAAGTCCGTGTGTGGATTGGGGGACGGGGCTCTTCACCATCCCCTTGGTGGTACTGTTTGCATGGAGGGAGGACCAGCAGCAGTAATCCCCCCTCGATGTGACGGGAGGAGGCTCTGGCATGGGTGGGTGAAGCAGAAACAGTTGGGGTAATTGAGCTGATTGCTGCTTCTCATTGCTCGCCAACGTGTTTACCTTCCAGGAGCTGGAGGCTTTTTGCTCTGGTTCAGC
>NW_009221473.1:1872-2194 GCF_000690835.1 Fulmarus glacialis
GCTGCTGTTTTAATTGCCTAGCGCTCTGGGCCAGACACAGGACCCTTGTTGCACAAAATCAGCTCCTATGAATGATGCTGTTGTGCGTATGTCTCTGAGTTTCTCTTTTCCTCCCTCTTGCCCTCCTCCCTTGGAAGCTGGGGAATTCAGTATTGGCGAAATCCTGCCTGCTGTACTCGTGCAGCTGGCGACACTGGCTCCATCTGCCATTTTGTGTGTGCCAGTTAACTTCTTTCCCCTGATTTTCCTCTGGTAAACAAGGATATTGAAGCCATCCTCCTTCTCTCATCCGGAATCGGCTTGCTCACTTCAGGCTGGTGCT
>NW_009221473.1:2256-2694 GCF_000690835.1 Fulmarus glacialis
CCTCCCTCCCCTTCCTCCTCCTCGGCCTCCCGCGGTTGAGCCTGACCTCACCTCCTCGCGGATGCAATGGGCGTGAGCTGGGGTCAAGGTGGAGGGGGCAAAGGCGTTTTCTGGGCTATCTGCGCTTCAGAGGGGTCCTGAAGTGGGCAGGAGGGGAGGAGCGGGCAGCTCCTCTCCCGCTTGCCGTTATTAGGGCCTTGAGCGGAATGCCCGATGCCAAATCGGGTTTATGGCCATCCTTCTTTATGAATAATGCGTGAGCTGGGGTCAAGGTGGAGGGGGCAAAGGCGTTTTCTGGGCTATCTGCGCTTCAGAGGGGTCCTGAAGTGGGCAGGAGGGGAGGAGCGGGCAGCTCCTCTCCCGCTTGCCGTTATTAGGGCCTTGAGCGGAATGCCCGATGCCAAATCGGGTTTATGGCCATCCTTCTTTATGAATAAT
>NW_009221473.1:2750-3738 GCF_000690835.1 Fulmarus glacialis
AAGACCCCCAGCGGGACCCGCGGGCGGGTTTGCCGCTTGCAGGTGTGTCAGGGACGCTCTGCTGGGTCTGAGGCTCCTTGGGGAGGGTTTACTGGGTTTTACTGGTTTTTACTGGGCTGAAGGGCTGCGGTGGCAGCAGTGTGGGTGGCTGCTTTTGTAACTGGGGATTGAGAAAAGCGAACGAGCGTTCTGCATTGGGTGGCTGGACAGAGAAATAAGTCGGGCCGGACAGAGAAATAAGTCGGGCACCCCAAGGTGGGAGAGGGCGGCGAGTGCAGGCTGGACCCGGCTCTGACACGGGCTTGGACTGGATGAAGCTGGTTCACGTGAAAATTTCGTGGGCTTCTCCTGTTCTCCGTCTGCAGCAGTGGAAAATTATGAAATGTGAATAATAGATGCATTAGCAAAGCAAGAGTCCCCCGAGCATATGCTTGTGAATAAATTTACCCCAGGACACCCACTTTTGCTTTGTTCGTTTCTGTGGCCGGTTTTTATTTGTACACCTGAAAGAAAAAGTTAACTTTTTTTTTTCCTGTTTATTTTGGTTGTTGGAAAAAGAGGACCAGATAATGGCCATCTCGGGGCTGCTCAGGATGTGTTCACTGTGGGTGCGTGGGTTTTCCTTTCACGGTGGGTGGCCAGCTGGAGCAAAGATGCTTTTCCCATGGATTCGTATTATTTTTTTCCTTCTTTAAGCCGTTTGCTTGTTTTGACTTCTCCAGGGTGTTTTCGTTTGGCGTGGGGTGTGGCGTGCCTTGGCCAGCAGAGGGCGCCCTTTCCCGCCCTGCTGCCGTGGGGGGGGTCACGCGTGGAGGACGCGCAGCCGGTGGCCGGGGGGGCGCGGAAGCTTTGAATGCTGTAGTGGAAATTGCTGCTTACCGGTAACGGAGCCGCCCGTTGCTCCCCCCGCCGCGGGGCGAGCCCCTCGCAGGGTTTGCAGGCCTGACGTGACCTGATCCGCCGCTGCCGCAGAGCAGAGTGGGCTCTG
>NW_009221473.1:4151-5220 GCF_000690835.1 Fulmarus glacialis
AGCAGAGGGGGCTCTGAGAGCCTTTGCCTTTGCAAGCTCCGATCAGCTGTTCCTGGGTTTCCTGCGGGAGCCTGGGGAAGCCCCCGGGGGGGGAAGCACCCCCTTGTCCCCCCGGCTGGGCGGGATCAGCCGCGTCTGTGTGCCCTTCACATCTGGAGGTGCTCGGGTGTCGGTGTTTGATGCCAGGATCTGCGAATCCAGCCCAATGCCAAAAAATTGGTCTTTTTCAGCATCAGTACTGTCTGAGCTTCCCAGCCCCGGCAGAGGTGTTCAGTGCACATCTCTCAGCGTAATCTGTCCTGCAAAATGAGCCTTCATCTGGCCCGGCCAATATTCCCGCTGGACCTTGCCCAGAGCAGGGAACGGTTTTGAGCGCTGGCAGGCGAGGAGGCAGCATGGGCAGCAGCGCGGGCAGCACGAGCTCACCCGAAAATGCTTCAGCCTCAGGTCTGTGGCTTGGGCTGGGCTGTATGTGCATGCTGCTCTTTACAGGTAGGGTCAGGATTCAACCCGGCTTTCCCTGGGTGCGTGCGGCTGAGGTGGCACTGCTCGCTCGGCCCTGTCCGCCTGCCGAGCCCCGGGTGCGTTGGGTGCACGCGGCTCTTCTCAGGTCCCGTTTATGGTCCCCTATAAGGGCCTGGCTGAGGTTATTCCTTCGAGCCCGTTACTGGAGCTTTCCCAGGTTTAGGTCTGGGTGCCCTGAGCAGCTGGGTGGCACCTCCCTACTGGGGGGGGGGGGGGCGGCCTCGCCCCAGCCTCTTCACCCTTCCTGACATTTTTTCCTCATATCCAGCCAGCCCAAAAGGGCCTTTGTTGGATTTTTTTCCTATCCCTTCTCAGCGACGCCCTTTGGGCCACCCTAAATAGCCCCTCTCCCCTTGCTGGTGGTGGTTATTGCAGGGCTGGGCAGGGCACCTCCAGCCCCCCCGGGCATGCTCTGGCTGGCAGCCCCGGTTCCTCCCTGCCCTGCTCGGGAGGGCAGCGTGCTCCAGGCTGTTCCATCCCTCATCCCTCTGCTTGGCAGCTCCTCCGCAGGCGTGCCGGCCGCAGGCAGCGTTAACCCCTTTGC
>NW_009221474.1:0-2099 GCF_000690835.1 Fulmarus glacialis
TCCGGCGCCGCCGCCGCCTGCCCGGTTGCTCCTCCGGAGGGAAGCAGCTGCCCGGGGCGAAAGTAACGGAGCCTCAGCCCCGGCCCGTCTGTGGCTTCCGTGTATCTGGGTGATTTTTGGGATGGGGGTGTCTAACGTAGCTGTGCTCCCCTGGGATGACAGAGCCACCGCTAGCAAGGACTCCCTAGTCGGGGTATGCCAGAAATAAGTGTCAGTGCAACCATAATTTGTGTCTTTGTGTTTCTATATTTTCATACCACTTTAAATTGTACAGTTACATAGTTTCTCTAAAAAAAACTTAACCTATTTCTTCTGCGAGTCCAATGCTGGTTTTCAGCACAATCTCAGCTTGCACATGGTGTTTCTCAGGAGACATACTCTTAACTTTCAGACCTGCTTCTCAAGCCTTCAGCCTCAGTCCCATTCCCAACCATAATGCCTGTGATGAAGCATTTCTGGTTTCCCTGCCCCGGGCTTCTCGGTCTTGACCCCACTGGATCAGTTCCACTACAGCCACTACAGCCAGGTATATCTCCAAAAGCCCACAGCATGAACTAAGAGGCTCAGACTCAGGAGCATCGGTGGAACTGAAGCCTTGCTGCTGGGCTGTTTCATTTGGGCCCGTGTCCCCAAACTTTTTGCTCAGTCTTTTCTAAGTTGCCCGCATGGATTTTGTCCTTTTTCTCATGTCGTGGCCTGAAGGTGACCCAGCTCCCTTTCTGGTTCCTCTCCTGTTGCCTGTTCCAGGGTAGTGATTACCTCTTTACTCCTTTTTTTTTTTTTGCCTTCCCAAACATGACGGTTCTCAGGGAACACAGCTGCTCATCAGATGTCCTTTTATTCCTCCTCCATGCTGAGTGTCAGTTCGTTGCCTCAGTTGAAGTCTTCTCTCTGTTCTCTCCCACTGAAGTCCAACCCTTGCTGGTTCTGTGTGTAGATCAGACACTATCCTCTCCCACAAGCTCGAAGGCCAGCAGGGACTGCAGACAGCACTGGAGAAAAGGCTTCTTGTCACTGGTTCCAGACCCAGACAGTCTGGGAAGACCCCGGAACAGTCCAGAAGAAAAATTGCAGATAAAGTCGTGCTTTACCCTGAATCTGAGCATTCCTACCGAAATGCAATCATCAGAGAATTTAGCTGCATGTATTCAGCAGGTATAGCAGGTTATATGGATAGATGCAAGGCATGGTTTGTTACTGTTTATGACTCGGCCAAATTAAGATACATTTTCACTTATTTGGCAAAAGTCGCATTCCCAACACACAGAGTTCCTGGTACACCATCTCCCTGACAAATATGTTGCTGCTCCAGAGCAGGGGGCACAAGCATTGCTTAAAGTTATTGGAACTACTAACGTGAACACAACAAAATACTTTTTTTCACAGCCTTATCAAAAAAAAAGACTGTATCTTTTGTGGCTAAAATTTTGCAAAATATTTACCCTAAAGCAAAGAGGAACCTGGAAAATAGGAACTGAATTTATTACAAGTGGCACAGTTCTAAGGAGCTGAAAACAAGGGAGATGTAGGGCAGCTTTACAGATAGTGAGATACTGGCTCCACCTATGAATTTATGAAAAGCATATTGTTCAGCAGCAGTGAATAGTTCTAAATAATTCTCTTTAGGATTGAGTAACTGCATCAAATTGGTTTCAAATATTTAATTTTATTTATAAATTCATGTAATGTTCTGTGTGGTGCTTTGCAGGATCCAAAAATATGTGCAAACATTGCGCCTAATCTGGAAGCTTATTTTTTTTCGCTAGGACTGTCTTTATTTGTTTGGTGTATGCATCATCAGTCTAGTTCATAATTTATATAAATACTCCTTCCAGGGGAGGTCGCATTCCATAAAATTATTTCCTTACCACTGACGTCTAGAAAAATAATCAAGGAAATCAGCAGCTAAGCCAATGATATAATCTTAGTTCACCTGACATTTACATCTTCATTTAAAATGACGGTGCAGGTCCCCTTGTGCTATCACTGATTTTAAGTACCCAGTGACCTCAGTGATGTAAATCCTGATGTACCACAACGGAAGAAGAGACTTGGCTCACCGATGCTGCAGCTCTTCATAGAATCATAGAATCATAGAA
>NW_009221475.1:0-33023 GCF_000690835.1 Fulmarus glacialis
GCTCTGCCCCTCCCTGGCAGTAACGAGGTCACATCAGCATGGGGGTGAATCTCCAGAAAGCAGTGCTGGGGTGTCGGGTGAGCCTTGTGCAAACGGAGCTGCAGGGGTGAGAGCACAGGGCAGCGCTGCTGCCCAACACGGTTGCCGTGGGCTGAGGGGCTTCTGGCCGCAGGCAGAGGCATTCCCGGGAGCTGGCAGTGCTTTTTGCAACAGCTCAGCTCCTTAAATTCTGCAGTAGGCCTGCTTAGAGGGTGGCCGCAAGCTTCTGTGTTAATATGACCGTGAAGGAGTATGAGCTAATGAAAAAAACCACATGTATGTGTATATAATATATATAAAATAGCTGAATGGCTAAGCATTAGTGTGATAGAGATCAGATCTGCAAATGCTAGTAAAAGACCCGTGTTTGAGTCAGACATGACAAGCGGCCGTTGCTACTGAACACTTTGTTTTCAAGCTAAAATCATACCTATTTGTCCGGCATGTTGAATACAGGGTTTGGGTTCTTAACCTAACCTCTCTCTGCAGAGGGACCCAAAGGATGGTGGAGTTTGTCTGGCAATCACAAACTGGGAGGAAAAATTCTCTGCGACCGTAGCAGGCGCAGCCTGTTGAGCCCTCCTGGTTTGCCTGTGCGGGTGTGAGCGCATTGACGGGTCTCTGCCTGCACTGAACAAGCTCATGGGAATAATGGCACGTTATTTTCTGCATCAGCCTAAAACGTGCTTTAATGTTAAAGCAACGGGCTGGTTTTACAACTTGGCGAGACCAGCGGTTGGTTGGACAAACTTCTGCGAGTAGTTTTTGGTGGCTGTGCTAGCTTAAGCCATTGCTGTCCTTCTTTCTGTCCTCAGCCACAGGCTGTGCAAAGAGTCTGTGCCGCTGGCTGAGAAGTGACCCAGATGAAAACCAGAAAGTCTCGCAGTGCCTGTAGTGACGGTGTAAGTAGCCCCTTGTGAGTTCCTGACTCCCAGCCCCTGCTCTAAGGTGCTTCACCGCTCTGGGAGCGGATGTGCCAGTCGCGATGCGAGGACAGCTTTAGATCTGAAAGTACCTTTAGCTCCTGTTTCAGCCATAGCGGGGCTGAAACAGGGTGATGCTTAGGAGGAACAGCACCGTCTCGAAATACGATTTGTCTGAACCTCCAGGGAGGAGGATTCTTTGCCTGGCAAGTGAAATACATGCTCTGTTCCAAAAAAAAGACCCTCAGACAGCTCAGACCTGTCCCTCAGGGAAGCTCGTGTACTCCTTGCTGAGCTCACCTTACTTCTTGCCAGCTAAGCTCTCCCAGTTTCCTACCACCACTACCACTTTGTGCCCTGCTCCTTACAGAAATAGCACGCAGGCCTAAGATGTCATTACAACAGATACAAGAGGCTTGGTTTGTTGTGCCTGGAACTGAGTGGTTTTTAAAAGAATTTAATTTGGAGTCAGTGCTTGCAGACCACACACAGTGGTGTGGCTTCTGAGTGGTGTGGAGTGACAGAGCTTTGTATGAGTTTGACACGGGCGAACGAGGGAGCCTTTCTGCCTCTCAACTGCTGAACAAGGATGGAGGGGTTCAGCTTGAGCTGAGCAGGGTTTTGAGCCCTCTTTTACTGTCAGGGAAAAACAAAAAGGCACCCTCTCTCGTTGTACTGGAATTAGAATTTTTATAAAAAAATTCTGTTTATGGTCTTGTCCTAGAGGCAGTTGTCCTGGTGCGAGGAAAGGAAGCTGACATTCAGTGCATCAGCTTTGGATGCAAGAGGGTCTGGACAAGTGTTTGTGCCATGTGCTGAATAAGGTTTTAACAAATCCTGACTTATTTCTGTGCTCCTTGAGCTTTTCCTTCCACTCCCATTTTCCAACAGCCGGGTTTACAGCACGCTGCTGAGCAAACGTTCCTGTTCTACAAGCTGGTATTGATAAACCGCAAACCCTTGGGCATTTTCTGGCTTTGTTGGTTTTTTTCTGAGGATTATTTGGGATGCAGTAGTGTAGATTTTTAACTGATACCTTTTGTATAGCAGAGTCAACACTTCCAAGTAATACGGACCAGTGACACACGTCTGGTCACGTCCTCTCGCTGGCAGCATTTCTGCTTTGCCCTGGGTGCCCGCAATTGTAGAGAGAGCGAACAAGAGATTATATCTGCCTAGCTTGAACATAGTCTCAAGAGGCTGGCCTTGTGCTTAGCGTGACAGAATGAAACAGTTGTGTAACACGCAGAAACTGTTCACATCATCTGCAAACAGGACGTTGGAGCAGTTTGGACATGAAAAATGTCCAAGAGGAGCTTTGTCCTCTGTCACTTGTTGAAGAGCCTCTCCCTGCTTCCTCAGTGACCGGCAGCTAGTGATGCTGCGCAGCGAATCTTAGCCCTGCATTACTGGGGAGATTTTGGGGTGGCGAGTTTGATGAGTTTGGGGGTTTTGAGCCTGCTGGCTGTCACTCTGCACTAACCCAAGGCAGCAGGCTGCCCTGCGTCCATTATTCTGCCCAGCACAACTTGCTTGGCAACGCTGATGGTCTGTGGGCTCAATTCTCCAGCCAGCCCAGAACCATGAAGCCCTAAGCAAGCTGTGAGTTCTCGCGTGGGGCTAATTCCTGTGTGCCACCGCTTTGCTGGAAGGGGAGTATCGTGCCACGGGCAGGACTGCTCAACTTCTGGCTCCTTGTTTGGAGGAAAACGTGAGTGGCTAAGGTGTCCAGGCACGGAGTTGTTTCGTGCCGTTTTCAAGGCAGTGGGACATGGCATCTGCTGACCCCAGGGATCTTTTCAGTTCCAGGGAGGCGTGTGGTCCCTCAGCACGGTGCTGTGCGATGCCCTGATGACCATGGATGTGATGCTGTGCACGGCCTCCATCTTCAACCTCTGTGCTATCAGCGTGGATCGGTAAGTGCCTTCCTCCTCCTCATGCCAGAGGAGGGAGCGCTGCGTCCTGGCATCAAGCTGCTTCCATACACGCCCTTGCAAGGGCCCGTGCAGGGAGGCCAGATCCTGTTCTCCCCTAAGGAGGGTGTTCTGCCCTACCATCCTCCCCCACCACCAGCTCTGTGTCCCATCAGTGCCCTTGTGGTGGCCAAGCTGAAAGCACAGATGTGTGACGAGGCCAGAGCTGTCCCTTTGGGTGCTCTTCTGAGGGGGGAGACTGGTTGTAGCCCAGGCCTTGGCTGTGTAAGTAAATTAATGGCGGGGGAAGGACAGTGGCAAGCAGCTTTGGGACCACTCGCTTATGTTACCAGTGGTGACACCACCATACTAGGACTGACTCAGCTGGGGCCTGTATTGGCAGGTTTATCGCTGTTTCAATCCCACTGAACTACAACCGGCGACAAATCGACCTGCGGCAGTTGATCCTTATATCCACCACCTGGATATTTGCCTTTGCTGTAGCATCCCCGGTCATATTTGGCCTCAACAACGTCCCAAACCGGAACCCCAGCTTGTGTCAGCTGGAGGATGACAACTACATTGTGTACTCCTCCATCTGCTCCTTCTTCATCCCTTGCCCCGTCATGCTGGTGCTCTACTGCGCCATGTTCCAAGGACTCAAGCGTTGGGAAGAAGCCAGGAAAGCCAAGCTAAGGGGCAGCATCTACGGGGCCAACAGGAAACTCTATCACCCCTCAACCTTCATTGAGAGAGAGCAAACCGGACTGGAGCCAGAGGAGTGCAACCCTCACGCCCACTCTGACCACCCTGGGGACTATGTGATGAACAATGGGATCCAGACTGTCTCCTACCCACACCTCAAGTACCCACACCCAGGACACAGTCGGAAGCGGGCGAAGATCAACGGCCGGGAGCGGAAGGCAATGCGGGTGCTGCCTGTCGTCGTCGGTGAGTAGCAGTCGGTGATGGTTGGGGAAGGGTGGGGAAGGTGCTGCGTTGTCCTACAGGCAGGAGTTGTTTCAACCTGGCGAAGAGAACACACGCCTTGCGGCCTCCCCTACCAGGGCCAAACTGCCCAGGCACGGGGGCTTGGGCAGCAATGAGAGGTGTCACGCTGAGAACCATGCTTTATGCTTGCTGGAGGAGGTGAGGGTGAGAGAAAAGCCACCTCCCTCTTGTTCTACCTCCCCAGTGCCATGTCTTTGGTCCTCCTCCCTCTCCGTCATGTGTGGACTCATTTTAACGCCCACCCTCCCCTTGTTTCTGTGGAACAGCCTGGCTGCCGTACCCATCTCTCGTTGTGAGAGAATGTTTATCCAGTGAAAATCTCAGTATCCCTTTGAGCCAGAGTAGTGCCAACAAACACCACCCTTGGGAAAGAACATATGTACAGTGTTTATAATCCGACCTTTTCTTCAAGGTAAACCTGTGAGTCCTGGTATCTTAAATGCGAATCCAAAACGATAATTAACTTAGACTTTTCATCAACGTTTAGGACGAGAAAGACATCCTGAATTTTTTGTCTGGGCATAAGCCCAGCTCTGCATGTCAGCACATCTGCTGCTTTTTCCCTAAGCACTCTGAGCTGTCTCCATTCTTGTTTGGCCCACGCTGCGTTTGTTAAATTAAACCCTTTTTAACATTCACATCACTTTCTCTCTTTAATGTCCTTCTGGCAGGTGCTTTCCTCTTCTGCTGGACACCTTTTTTTGTGGTCCACATTACCAGGGCTCTCTGCAAGTCCTGCACCATTCCCAGTCAAGTCACCAGCACTGTCACTTGGCTGGGTTACGTCAACAGTGCTGTCAACCCCATCATTTATACCGTTTTCAACACGGAGTTCAGGAACTTCTTCCGCAAAGTCTTGCACCTCTTCTGCTGAGCCCACCGGAACTGGCGGGGTGAAGGAATGACCAGGCTATTTTTTTGTATAGTTCATTAAAGATCTATTTCTGCCTAAGGTCTGCTGTCTTTGTTGGGGAGGAGGGAAGGAGAGATGGCAGCTAAAGGATGCTGGTTCCCAGCCCTTTGTAATAAGGAGTTACAGGTGAGTACCACTGGATACGGCTCGGATACTCTCCCCACTGGAAACTGCAGGCGTAGCCACTTTTTTAACACTTGGCGCTTGACATAAGCGGCAAGAGATGCCACAAGACAGTAGGGATGGTTCTCGGAACAGCTCTTGCTTTGATTTAGGTGTTTGGTCTGGTTTGGGCTTCTCTTAGCTGTCACTAAGCAAAGTAGAACACCCCTCATCCCTGCCATGATCCAGGGAGGCAGGAGAACTCCGAAGCTTGCAGCTGCTCTGGCCCCAAGAGTCGCAGACAAATTCCCTGCTCTCACCCGTGCACAGGGGGAATCCTCCCAGCTCCATCTCAAGAAGCGTTACGGAAGGAGCCCTCCCTTCCTGCAGCCCAGCCTGGCAACGGCCCATCTCCACCAGTTCCACATGATTTAAACCATGAGGACAAACCAAGCTGGTGAGTACAGAGCAAAATCGAGCCCTGCTGATGCACACTAGGACACACGGAGTGTCTTTGCCCTGGCAAAGAAGCCCCCGGGGTGCAGGAAAGGGCAAGTGCAGTAATTCATCCCTCTTCAGCCCACCTTAGTTCAGAAGTGGCTCGGGGCAGAGCGTTAGCCTGGCACAGATTGATAAGGAGCATAAATTTTTTTTTTTTTTTTTTTTTGCATCATTTTACTCGCAAACCTGGCTGTCCTGGAGCAGGGCCCCACGTGCTGCTTGAGCTGCTTTCAGCTGGCTCTGGGCCTGCCATGGACTCTTCTGGCTGTTGGGGTGGCATTAACAGGGCTGTGAGGTAACATGGACAGCAGTCTGGGGGGAAAAAAAAGGCTGTTAAGCTCATTTCCCAGATGTTCACATGCCAGGTTAGGGTGTAGCTACCTGTGCAACCTCTTTTCTCCTTACCCTTGATGATTTTAAATCCAAAGACTGATTTTACTCATGTTTGACAAGGGGACATTAAGGTCCTACAAAAAAAAAACCCAAACAAAACAGCCCTGTCCAGTATTGCTAACCCCCATGGGGCAGGAAGGCTGGCCCTGGCTGAGAAATGTCAGAATTTGGCCAAGACCTGGAGAGAGTGACTGCTGTGGGATAGCACTATGATGTTATTGTTAGTTCTCCAGAATTCCTTATCAAGCCGTGCGATACCTGCCAGGAACCATTTCCAGCCTGCAGGAAAAAAAGTCCTTTATACCTTTTGGTAAACCTGAGCACAGTGACACCAAGGGTAGCCAGAGGGAGCAGCTAATGCTGTTCTCTGAGGCTCAGGGGGGAGAAAATGATTATTGCACAAAACCACAATCTTCTGAGTAATGATTTTTGTATAGGGTTGTTGCTTTCCAAGGGGTAATTTGTTTGCTTAGAAACAAAAGGAAAAAAGTCCTGCAGGTAGGTCTGAAACTTTTCTTTGGCTAAAAATAACAATTGCTCGATCAATTTATCATCATCAAATAAACATATAAAATTCCCACAGTAATTATATTGCAAAGTTTTGAGTTCTGTAGTTTGCCACCGTGTTGGGGCACAGCTGCCCCAGACACCAGGGCTCTGATGGGAAGCGCCCTGAGAGCTTTAATTACAGATACCTCATACCTACAATTTTTTCATTTAGGAAAGTTGCCCTGCTCTCTTCCAACTTTTTTTTTTCCCCCCCTTAAAAGATTCAGTAAAGCCAAAAGTCAGACAGTAACCAAGGCTCAGCTATAAGCCCCAAACTACATAGTGAGGCTAGTGGCGCACTTGCTCTGTGTTTGTGTAAGTTGCTGCTCCTACACAAGCAGGAGACCTGGCAAGCTTCAGCACCTGCTGTCTCAGCTCACCTCTTCGTGAACCCGCGCAGAGCTCTGCTTCTCAAACCAGCAGTACCGTACGGGGACGGCTCTCTGTGGAGAACGCAAGGTGAGCCAAAGGGGTGAAGCAACAGAAATATCTTCCAACTGAAAGCTGTGTTTGACATTGGAAGTGCAGCTTTAGCACTCCGAGGGTGCCCCTTCAGAGCCAACCTTCACTGCATTCTAATGCGAGACGGTGCTGTCTCGCCCTCCTTTATTTGAGGAGCGACTCGATCCACAGATTCGCTAGACTGTGACTTGGCAGCCTTCTCTGAGAACAGCACCTCTGCGCAGAGACACCAGCGCGAAGCGGGGTTTGGACTGAAGCACCGGCACTGCTTGCTGCCCTTCCTTCCCTGGGCTGGCCCGGCCGCAGCGGCCGGCGGCTGAACGAGCAGCTCATGGATTTGGTGCGCACACAGACCCCCACCGCGGCGTCGCCGTGCCGGGAGCTTTGCGCCTTCTCGAGGGTGTGGCTGAAGCTGGTCGCTGAAAACAAACAGGCGGTGGAGCCCAACAGCAGCACGAGGTGTTCAACGCTCCGCACTGTTCCGTTTTAGTCAGAACCTTAACAGGCAATAGACGGAGGCAAGAAGCCCTGTAAATGAGCTGCATTACTGTGAGCTCAATTAAGACTGTCTTTTCAATTAACTAATTGTGTTTAAGCTTTAGAAAACAGGCAATCATAATATAACAGTGTGAGAAGAAACTATTACAAATACTGAAGTATTACTCTGGGAAGCAGGAGGAGTGAGCACTTTGCTATGGGAATCTAAGGAATTGCCTGTTCTTTGCTTCCCAGGAGCTTCACATGGGTAATTCCTGTTCTCATCCTGCTTCAGTTTGTGCTTGGCTTTCCCTTAGCAAACGGTTTCCTTCAGAGGAGGCCGGCAGGCTGCTGCCTTCCCTCCGCTGACGCCAAGTCCTCACCCTCGATGGGCCTGTCAGCGGCACTGCCTGCCTTGCCCACTACGCTCTGCATTAGGAGGAAGAACTTTTCCAGTAAAACAGCCAGAAAGCAACACCCATCGACTGCCACCGACCCGTGCTGGAGACCCACCGCCCGCCCGCCGCGGAGAGGTCCTGTCTGCTGCCTCTCAGCAGCTGCTGCCACGGGCAAACCCTACTGACAGGCACTTCCGAAGAGATCTCAGCAGCGCAGCAAATGCTGAAAGAGATGACAAACCAGCTTCCAGCTCCTTGTAACGCAAGGAGTGTAAAGAAACAAGACCTTTCACTTTCACAGAGGAAGGAATGGACTTGTCGGAAACCGCTAGTGTAAGACTTCAGTATTTTCCATCATGTTTTTCTCTATTGTTACTTTCCTGCAACTCTGGATAGAATTTTCTCCTTTTGACAGCAGGTATGATGCTGGGTTGGGTCACCGTGATTGAGAGGTGACCCCTCTTGGAGTGTAAGCTAAACAACAATCCTCCTTGCCTACCAACACTAAATTGGAGTGAGTAACCAGGCAGGACAAGTAACCCCCCACAGTTGTTATGCGCGAGGCTAAAAAACCCACCAGAGAGGTGTGCGTGTCTACTGAGACTCCTGCAGCCGGGGGCATTAATCTTCAAACATGAATAAAGATGTCTGATTAGCCTAAATTATTAAAAAAGTACATAATTAAATTATTTTCTTGCATTGAACGAAGCAAATAACTTCCTAATGCTCACCACTTCTTTAATTAGTAGCTACTAAGTGGCAATGACAGGACAGGACTCTATTAATATACTCTTACTTCGGGTTTGATCAGATCTGATTTTGGCCAGACGGCCGCTACGAGCTGCAGCCGAGGCATGTGACACGGTGAGACCGCACTTCCCCTAAACTGCTGAACAAACCGCGTCCCAGCCAGCCTCCGACGGAGACGGAGAGTAAAGACACGCGCGTGCCACCGCCGCTGCGTTGTTGCTGCACCAACTCCCGACAGCCACTTGCTGCATTTATCAGTACGTTAAAGCGCTGCCGTGGGAATTAAACGGTACCGCCAGGCACGCCTCATGCTTTCACTGCATTTTATTTAACAACATGTTATTTTTCACTTATATTCAAGTGCAGCCGACGGAGACGGAGAGTAAAGACACGCGCGTGCCACCGCCGCTGCGTTGTTGCTGCACCAACTCCCGACAGCCACTTGCTGCATTTATCAGTACGTTAAAGCGCTGCCGTGGGAATTAAACGGTACCGCCAGGCACGCCTCATGCTTTCACTGCATTTTATTTAACAACATGTTATTTTTCACTTATATTCAAGTGCAGAAGCTCCAATGTGTTCCAAATTTGCCCAGCACAGAGGGAACACAGGAAAAAAAAAGTCCTTCCGATGGCAAACTAAGAACTTATACTGACTTTTTCAAGGCAATTAAATAAACCAAATGAAGGTTCGTTTCTTTTTTCAAACAAGAGGTAGGGAGGCACAGGGAGAGGGAAACACTGGCAAATCTCATTGCAGCACCTACTTTAGATCCATCTCAAGAGAGATGATGAGATTGCTGTAATCCACATGGTGGAGGTTCCAGTCTGGCAAAGTCAAAGCTTCCTTAAGCCGAAGGTGGCTCCCAGCTGCTAGGCTGCAGTTAGGTGGGGTTTGTTTCTTCCAGATGAGGTTTTCACAGTCTCTGTATTATTCAAAGTTTTGGAAGAGAATAGGGAGTAGGGAAATGCTGTCACAGTATCAAAAAGTCTTTCAAAAATGAGTTTGCTAGAGAGAAGAGTGCGGTTTGTAAAGGACAGACCGTTCACGCCGGGTTGCCGATCCAGCCGGCCGCACCACGTTGTTCATGAACGGTTAAAGAGGTAGATGTGCTCAGACGGTGACTTTCTCCATTACGCTGTCCGTGACGTGCACCTCGTCGGCTTGCACCGTCACCGTGGCCGACTGGCCGCAGATATGCTGGTGGTCCTTCCAGTCCTGCAAGGGAAGAGCAGATGGGAAGGCCATGAAGAGAAAGGGCCCTTGGAAAGTGCAAAAGCACACCGGGCCCCAAGAGAAGCCCTTTTTGAGAAGCGCTTTGTCCAGCACAGATGGGCTACACCAGGTCTCTAGTGCTCGGCCAAACAAGACTAACGACAGACAGGGAAGGAACCACACACTGGGTCAATGCTAGAGGTGGACACAAACTAAGCAGAATGCTGGCTTCTCAACCCAAAAACCAATCCAGGACATCAACATCAGTTAGGTCATGGAAAATTTTACTAAAACAGAGTCAGAACCTTGACTTAAACCCTCTCCTGAAAGATAGCTCACTATGAGCTAGCACTGCTGAAGGACAGCGCCATACAAGGGGTCTTAGTTCAGTAATGGCAAAGGAGAGGATACAATTCCTCCCAAGATGGACTGACTTTAACTTCTAGTCTGAACTAACAAAACACTCCTCTAACTTGCTCAACTCAGAGGTCGCACATCACAGATCACAAATACTGGGGGAATCTCAAGGATTCAGCTACCGACAAGCACTTCAAACTCTCCCACCCTATTACAGTGCAGAGCACCAGCTACAGGCATGGGCTGATGTCCCCTTAGAAGTGACAAGCTGTCTAGGAGGGGAACAAAAGGTGACTACTCAGTGCCATTTCCCAGTGCACTTTGTACTGAGAGGACAAGAGGGTGGCATTACTGTCCGTGAGATGCCTGGGCAGGCGGCAGGTAGACTGTGCAAGTTTGCTGCAAGCAGCATTTGTTCATTCTTTGGAATTTTTAATCTTTCTGCTATGCAGACAGGGAACTTGGCCACCATTACGCTTTGTTACAGGCAAAAGGGAAGAGTCAAAATTCTTCAGCTACTCAATACACCTGGCCTCAGCTGATGACAACTGACGCTTGGACAGCCTGCAGAACTGTAACCCTGGCCAAACTAAATTATCCTTTCCTCTAACGCAGGGTGCTAAGGGTCTTTGTAAGGAACCTGTGCAAAATATGAAGCACAGCGGTTTCCTCCACTGTACTTCCTCATACCTGTTTCCACTTCCCATGTTCAAAATCTTATGGTTTGTCCCACTGTATCATCTGTAGCATCACAAATAGTGTGAAGAATAAGAGAACTATGCCCCCAGTGACACAGCAGGAGCACAGATACTGAGGAGTGTTCGGCTTAGCAGGAAGCGGCAGGGAAGGGTTGTAGAAGTGCTCCCAGCTAACTGGTCCCCACAGCTCACACAGTGAGGTGCCCACGCCCTCATTTCTGGTGTCACTCTGAGTTTTAGATCACCTTTGAGAAGGTGTGTGCAAATCTTGGGACTTCCCTACCCATTTGATCCAGACCCTGACCCTGACCCTGACCCGCAGAGCTGCCCCATCACTGCAGTCTGGCTTGGAGGTTCACCCGGCAGGGTGGGTCGGGGATGCTGGGGCAAGGCTTGTGCTCTGGCTGCCTGTATGACACAGCAAGTTCTGCTGCCCGTTCCTCTCGCCGTGCTTACGCCCATCAGGTAGCAGGCAGAGCCCTCTGGCTCTCCCCAGGGTCACACAGCCCTCTCTAGACAACTGAATCTGCAACTCACAAACAAGCTCATACCTTCCGCTGGCAGAAAGTGGAGCAGTAGTTGACTTTATGGCATCCTGTGCACTCATTTGTTGCCTCACGACCGCAGTTGACACAGGACTGCTGTGAAAATGGACAGCAAAGTGACCATGTCAGAGATAACAACAACAGGGAGATCACCGAAGTGTAATACAGGTGCTGTAATATGTTGTGATGCAGAAGCAGTGGTAAAGCCCCCATTTCCCAATATATCCTCAACACATGAACACAAAACAAACAGGCCCAGTGGCTTCTGGAAACACTTTCAGAGCCCCACTCTCCTCACCATGTTAGCAGGGATCACTTTGGAAAATGAAATGCACCTCTGTTTTCCTTCCTGGTGGGCAAGAAGCCCTTCAAAACCATTAGTGGTGACGGAAATCTGTCCACAATACCATAGAGATGCCTCCCTCCATGCAGGTGGTGTCTCTTATCAACCACAGCCAGGTTATTGCAGGCTTTAGCAGGAGTCAGTCTTAACCAAGGGCAGGTGTGTTCCAAACAGCACAGGCCATCAATGCCCAAGCTCTGAATTTAGCTCAAATTTGAAGTTTTCAAGGCAGATTTGGTTGGTGGTTTTGTTTGGTTTATAATCCTGCGTATGTCTGAGAGATGGTCTGAGAAAGGACAACAAGAGCAGGCATAAGGATAGGACCCTTCAGTTTAATCTTTCCCTGTTTTTTGAGAGGAAAAAGGGATCTGCTCCTACGGGCTGAGCAGGCTTGTTCCTTTGCCAGTCAGCAGCATGACTACATAAGCAGTGTCCCAACAGGGAAACAGAAGACGGAGGAGTAAAATCAAGAAGGCTATAACAGGAGCAAGGACTTAAACCTAGAAGTAAGGTGAGCTAGGATAAATGGATGAAAAATCACACCTCGTTTTTAAAGGATGTTTTTGTGTCTATCGCTTTAATCTTATATCAGTGACATCAATTAACATAACCTGCATATTTAGGTGGAAATATCATTGAACTACCACAAAAATAAGCACTTCACAGACCATTCTGTTTCCAACTCATTAAATTACTGACAAATCATTAGCACGTCAGAGCAGCAGTGTGAGGCCGTGACAGGAAGCGTTTCTGGGCTGTGAAAGCATTGCAGGCGTCTTTAGTTCCACCAAATCCTTCTCTCTTTTGAGCACAACCAACCTAACAACCAGTGCCCTGATTAACACCGAGTTCATCACACCATCTGTCACATCTTATCCATGTACCTACAATTAATAGTTGGTGTTACTGAACTCTATTTGTATTCCTGATGTACAGCCGGGGATTCAGGCCCCCAAAAAAGGGGTACCTTTAAATGGAACAAGACAAAGAACAAAAGACTCTTCATAAAATACAAGACATCCCCAGCTTACCTTGATGATGATTTCTGTTTTCCCATCCACATCTTCTGTTTGTTGAAATAACTGGTTCTGATATTGCTGCAAGGAAGAATACACCAGACTTGTCATTTCACAGCCAGAGCATGATGTGAGGGGTTGAAAAGGGTGATCTGTATGGAGGGTCCTGACACTGAGCTTGCTTCTGGCAAGCCCAAAATTGCAGCTGCAAGAGGCCAGAAGGAAACCTCACTCCTCCCTTCTAAGAGAGGGACACTATGACCTTATGTGGAGACAGATGAAGAAGCCTGTGAGAAAACGGCCTGAGGTGACAAACTGCCAGTTAAGTACAGCATTTACTCAAACCCCACTCTCCCCACTCCATCCAGCCAAGCACTCCTTCTTAAAACAGGTGGCTTAACTGCCACAAGGGAACTGCACCCCACACACAAGAACTTAAGAAGTTAGCAAAGGAAACACGAGGAAAATGCCAAGGTAATAGGGCCAAGTGCCATCTTCTTGGGCCAAATTTTGGGTCAAGTCCAGTGATCCTAATCCACTAACAGGCAAAAGAGTCTGACAGGATGGCATAGCCCGACAGAATGGATTAGGGAAAAAAACCAGACAAAATTAACACACTCAAGACTTTAGAAACAGCATCAACCATCACCATTATTCCTCCTTTTAATAAAAGCTTAAAAGGGCTTTCAAACAGTTTTTTAATTAAGGAGTCCTCTGGAGGTGACTTTTAAAGCACACTTCGGGTGTGTTGCAGATTTACTCCAAACCAGTTCAAGTCCAACCAGGTGCTGCTCCACCTAGTGCCCTGTCATGCTCAGCAGCCAATGCTGCTGAGAGACAGGAGTCCTAAAACAAAGGAATTCAAAACTGATCCCGATTTGATTATGCGCTAACTCTGATTTAAATTTATTTGGAACAGTGAAAAATTAAGAAAAAACCCGAACCCCCACCTTCAGGCAAAGCAGGTTTACCCAGGAGTTACTATGATCCAACATATAAGGAGATTAAAGGCTTAATTTACAAGTGTCTATGACCTGACATCACAGTATTTTTTCTCCTGTGAAATCACAACCTTCAAAACCTTTCTATTACCATGACACAAATTCAAATTAAAAAACTCTAGGGAGATGGAGGAGGCGGCAGGGAAACCTCTTGCTGTACGCTGCAAGGGGCGTGATTGGGTTCTGCCATTATTTGACAAATAGGCAAGACCAGGCTAATTAGCAAGACAGAACACATGCACAGCATCCCCAATGCGTAGGCAAAGTGTGCATCACGTGTATGGAAATTTCAAAATTACTATTTTGAAAACCAAAATTGTGTCCAAGCCATAAGCATTCTTGTGGAGACAGGGAATACACCGGCAAGCTTGAGATGTGGCCTCTCAACTCTCCTATGTCTCAGGAAGAAAATGACCTTGATTCTTGAGAGAATCATTAATGTCAGTGAGCACCGGCCGTGGAGAAGCTGGGACTCAACGCTTCGTGCCGCAGCCTCTGCCCTCTGCCACCCTGCACACAGGCAGAGAACTGGTCTGGCAAGAAACCCTGGATTCTTCAGGAAAGGTTAAAACGAGCTTCCCGCTGTTAAGACAAATGACCCACGCTGAGAATACTGGCCTAGGAAAACTGCGTAATGTTTCTAAACTTCTTTTTAGCGAAGAAAGAGGAAATACAGATACCAAAGCATGCGGTGAGCTGGCATTTCAACCCAGCTTGAAAACCTTTGCACACATAATCCCAGCCAGTACCGTCCCCTCTGCAACAGCCCAGGCAGAGACAGTGCCAGGGCTGAACAAGCTGAATTCCAGTTCTGCGAAAGTGCCGCAGCTCCAGAATTAAAACCCTTCCCACCACCAGAGCTTGTTCACCCTCTACAAGCGTGGCTAATCCTGTTCTCCAGGGAGACTGCCAATGAGAAAGATATCAAGAGGAAGTCCAGCCACCTCTGTCCTCGTCTGAGCCACAGCAGCTCCTCCACCTCTGCTCTCAGCCCCTGAAACCTGCTGACAGAAACCACACGTTTAACCCCCTTCTGTCTCCTTTTTATCTATCCACATAGCGAGTCCTCTGGTTCTGCACAGCCCATGGTGTGAAGAATTCGAGCCATTCAGAAACTATGGAGAAGGAAAAAGTGTGATAAGAGGAAGGATCCAGCCAGACACATCCAGATCTCTCACAAAACCAGCTCCAGAAAACCGATAACCTCCAATTCTCAACTGTTTTCACTGCTTTGGAGTACACGAACCATTATTTGCTTACCAGAGCTACATTTCTTAAATGCCCGACCCTTTTTAGGTTAATTTCATACTCTCTAGCCCTGAATTGTTTTAATCTTTCTAAAAAAGAATTCAGATGATCCAGCTGTTGTTAGCTGATCTAATCTTCCACCTTGTTTTCAAATGGGCTGGGCTCCAAAGGCATCACTGCATTACAAGAAAAGGGCTATTTCAGTTAAAACACTTGCCAGATTTCAACACCGATTCTTTTAAATTTATACAGAAAAACTGTTTAACACATTTCCTTTATTATCTTTATTATCTTCCAGCAGTGTCTTCTGGCACAGAATTTAGTGAGTTCATGTATTCTCCTCCTCCTAAAGTTTATCCAATATAAATGATGGCTTAATGCACACTCAAAAAAATTACATTGCCAAAAACTACACTGTGTAAAGTACTGTCTTTAATCCATTCCTTTTGGGCCAGTCCTGCAAGTTGTCAAATATCTCTTGTAAGAGACACTGAGTCTTTGTTGCCACACTCACTCTCTTCCTAAATGTTCTTCCCTAAATCAAAAAATGCAGTAAACCCAACATTCAGATAGTAACCAAAGGGTCAGATACACTCAGTCACAAGCTAATTAATAATGACAGTGGAGAACTTTCTCTTAACAGCTGCATGAAGTTCTGACAGAGCAGTTGTATTTAATGAATCCCACGCAAAACGCTGCAATTCAGAAAAAGCTTAAAAATATTTTGATATTTTCGTAATTTGCAATAAGCATGAAGCATTTTATAAACACTGGGCTGGGGAGTTTGCTTTTCTTTCAGAATGTCATTCCCCAGGACTTCTAGGCAACATAAAGGCAACTTATATTTGGTGTCTGCCAACATAAGGCCATACACAGGCTGAGCACCAGCTGCATATGCGCCTCTTGTTTATACAGGGAAAGCACAAGGCTTATGGCCATCAGTGTTTCTTCAACAGTCAGCTTCATGTCTGGAACTAACTCTGTGAGGGCTCTGCTTATTAATTAAGGAGTTCTCATCATCAACAGGCACATGAGATTCTGCAGACAGCATTCACAACAGGAAAGGTATTTTGAACCACTTAGATTCTAGAACAATTTTGTTTCAAAATAAGTTATTGCAAAAGAGATATTTTTCATAAATGCGGGAATTGTAGATTTTGGGTTTACAAATTGTCTTTATTTCTAGGACTTATAAGGTTGAGGCTTTTTTACACAGCCTTTTACCCAGAGATCCTACCACTTTGCAAACTGGTATGCAAGCCCCCTGTGAAGGAAGTGTTATTCTTATTTTAAAGAGCAGGCTCTGAGGCCCAGAGAAGCCAAGGACTTACCCAGGGGCATCTAAATAACTTGTGGCAAAGATGGAAACAAAATTTGGAAGAGATCTTCAGTCTTGAAATTTGCCCAGCAAACCACGATCCTTAAACAAATTTAGAGAAATTAAAAAGGACAAAGACAGCAAGAGAGTGCATGCAAGGACCTCCAAATTACAAAAATTATGTGCAAGAAAAACTCTGTTGGTGAAGCCTTTAGCTCCAGCACTTGGAATCTGACTGATAGTTTCTTCAGAACAGCTAAGGACATCACCAGATCCTGACACAGGGCATTATATGGCTGTAATCGTATAGTAGGGAGGCAGAGTGAAAAAACCCTCATGTCACACATGAGAGAAGAGTGGAAAGCAAGTGTATTTTTCCATATTTTCTGTAATTGCCTATGAAAACAGGATTTATATTCCACTGCTGTACAGCCTGATGCCTAAACGCTCAGCACTTCCCAATTCAGCCCCCCTTTGCTTTTGAGGACTCTCTATCCAGGTATCGCCATGTGTTTGGAACTGCAATTAGGGATCCAATCTTCCTGCAAAATTCAGATTACACATGCCATCTTAAGGAAGAAGCGTGACTGTAGATGCTTCTAATTTATACTGCACTTATAATTTTTACAGTTTTCCCTTGCTACATTTAGCAGATCCCCTTCCTGCCACAGCTCGTCTCTGATGTTGGCATTTCCACCTTCAAAACGATATAAACGAGGGCAATAATGTACTCCTAAGTCTGCTTTGAATAGTCCTGGATAATATCATTCGCAAGCGTGACCAGAATGAAACAGTGATATCCGCTCTCTGACTTCACAGATAAGAACATAAGCGTACAGGCAGCACAGACACCTCCCCTGCTCAAAGAAAACTCAGAGCAAAAACCTGCCTTTCCCAGTTCAGAGCTCTGCAAGTCCCACAAGCACTTACCACTGCTCGGTATAGAGTACAACTTCTGGTATTTAAAGCCAAGTCAACCAAATTGCTGCTATATGGGAGCAGACTCGCTCATTTGTGCTATTTAATGAACTCCAAAGCTCATTAAATAATAAGTATTATAAGTGAAACACAATATAGTAAATGATTTGCAATATACAACAAAGCAAAAAAGCTGTGATTAAAAATTCTTAATGCTTAATTTATTGCTCTCTAGGAAGACTGAAACAAAACTAGCACACAAGTAAGTTTTCCTACGTGTTTGCTGTTCTTGCCACTTCTCTACTCTGCTTAAACGTGGGGCCACTTCAGACCTCCTCTGAAGGGCAGGTAAAGACAGTGCTGTCCCACGCACTCTGACTTGCTCTTTGGTCGGAAGGCAGAGGCCATCTCCCTCTTTCGCAGGGATGACAGAGGGATATGGTCAGGGATATGGACAGTTATAAGATCAAAAGTGCTTGAACTCAACATCCTCAGGAGCCAAGACACTGAACTGGGAGAATAGCTTTGCACCGCTGTGAAAACTAAAGATACGTATTATTTACAGTCATGGCAATGAAGTTTGCATATCCAGTGGGGCACCAGCCTGTTCCTAACAGATTTCTTTAATCCTGCTACGTACTAAGTCACTCTTCCAGGAAGAGCTGAGTCTACAGCTCTATTACACTTTAATCTGTTGTGCCTTTGCCCTGCAGCTCTGATACAATGTCACCATCTTTCACTTCTAAATACCCAGGAACTTACTGCTGCACAGAAATCCTGCAAACTGGTGGCTCTCCTACAGAGCAGCACCCAAACCGCTGCGTTCACCATCTCCGCTCATGCAAGCGGAGGAGGTGGCGAGAAGGTTCCCCCCGTTTCTTAGCACTTGGAAGTTCTGTCAGTGTAACAAAAGTAGTGATAAAGCAGCTATCTCCTTTGTATTAAATCGGTCCAGAAAAAATCAACAACAACCAAGGTAGGAAGACACCTCTTTCTCCCTCTCATATACCTTAACTATCAAAAAAAGCAGTTTGACCACACATATACTCAGGTTGGGAGAGACTTGAGTGACAAATCAGGGAAACATTCATGAAATCAGAAAAGCACCTTTGACCAACACAAAAGCAGACAGCCCATTATTTGACATTTATTGTAATTACTTCCAATGCCAGCCCTGTACCCAGAAATCCAGAGTTTTTTCCAAATATGGAATTCACTACAAGGAATTCAGAAATAGCTACTTGCAATATCCTCCAGATGGTTCCAGAAGCTAGCACACAGCCGCAAGCTTGAGAATTGTTATTTGGATATTAAAAAAATACCACCATGAGCAAGTGTCTTTATCAAAATACAAAACTGTTGAGGTACCCATTACACAATGAGAATGGTAAGACACACAGGTTGTATAATCGGGCATTCAATAGTTACTGGGAAAGGGACCTCCTCTGGAAACGAACACGTGCTCATCCTTGCCTTGTAAAGTCAGCACTTTAATCAATACACAGGAGTGATTTTAACTCCCATTCCCGGGGCAAGAAGAAACTAGAAATACACTGAAATGAGTTGGATTTGGATCAGAGGGTGAGGGGAATGGACTCTGAACAACTGTTCCAGAAACCACTGTAAGGATAAACAGAAGGGAAGACAGCACATAAACTGGAGAAAGAGCAGAGCGCGAAGTTAAACAAAGTCAGATGTTCATCTCTAAACTGTGTCAAAGCTTCCAGTTTTTCAGTATCCCACGCTTTACACAGCTTTTTAGCAGCAGACGGCACGAATACCCATTCTGCCCAGGCGGAAGGCAGGGAAGAATTAGACTCTCAACATATCACACACCTGCACATCAAGGAAGCAGCGTACAGAAGAGTTTAGCAGAGACAACGTGGCAAAGAATATCAAAGACGCTGCAAGGACTGTCATAGGGGTTCTCAGTTCTCAGCAAAGTCTTCCCACACACATTTCTTCAAGGTCTCTTGCTGCACACTCGTGCCTATGAATTCAGTGGAAAGCTGACGTTAGCAATAACGCCGATGGCAACAGCAGATAGTGGGGTGTACAGGAAGGGAGTTCATCAGCTACCGACAACGACACCAGTTTCACAGCACACTGCCCCCCACCTCTCTCCCTCAAGTCCACACCAGCAGCTGTGGATCTGGGGGAGAAGGGGAATGCATTCAGCAGTGCATGGAGCCAGATTCAGGGTGCATGCATGAGCTGGTGTTAAGAAGAATCCAGGGTCCCTACCATGCATCAATTAAAGAGAAGAAAAGCAGGGAGAACAGGGCAGTCCTTGTAGATAATCCCTTACAGAGGAGAGAAGGGCCACTGGGTACGAGCCAATACTCCTGTAATGCCAGCTGGCCTTGCAGTCTTACCACGGGACTCATGCGAGATCAGCTTTGCTTGCACAATGCTCAGCAAGATACCTCTAAATTTTACTGCTTATCTTCCCCATAAACTCTACTGCTTGCTGTTCTTTTTATCCCTCTGCCTCTTTGGGCCATTGAAAGCCTCTTTGATAGCCCCGCTCGCTTGACATAAAGCAGCCACCGCATGGTTGAACACTCACCATCTTTCCTATACCAGGATTCAGTGCCCACGTCTCGAAAGGATGGCTGATGGGACAGCTCAGGACTCGTAACACCAAACAGTTTGTATGACTAGCCTGCTACCCACAGCTCTCGGAATCTCAGAGCACTCTATTCCTTTCCCCATGATACAAATAACTTAGAAAGATTTCTCTTGGTCATGCTGCTCTCAAGACATTGAGAAACAATTTCTAAGGGCTACCACTGTTGCAGCCAGTGAGGTACAACTCTGTTCATCACTCAGCCAAAAAGATGCCCTTGGCTGAGTCTTCTCACCTCCTCTGGCATAATTACCTCTTTCCTCTCCACATCAGCTTGAATTTTTGCTTGCGTGACAGCAGCCTCGCGGAAGGAGGAGCTGGCCTGTTTGGCCTGTTCAATGAGAGTCTTCAGCTGCTGGGCGGTGTTGAGCAATGAATTGACCATCTCTTCCAAGTACAGCCAGCTCCGCTGCTCCGTCACTTCCAGCCCATTCACCACCGAAGGGGATATGGCTTTGGTGGGGGTCGTGGGGGGCACCGCCAGGGCAGGGAGTGAGGTTAACACTGAATATAAAGAAAGAAAAAGAAAATATATAGAATTAGGGCATTTCATTTCCATAAAGTGTGTGTGTGGCGGGGGTTGTTGGGGGTTTTTTTTGTTGTGTTGTTTGGTTGCTTTTTTCAAAAATATGGTCTGCAAAAATTTCCAATCCAGCTAAGTTTTTGCTGAACAGACCTGTCTTCTGTGACCCAAAGTGCACAGAATCGGTCTGTGCAGAACAAGCCCTTGGGGCACTCTCAAACCCAGAGGACAGGAGAACATGTACTCCCAATCCTATTGTTTACTCTGGGAAGGAATTAACACCTTCCAAGCACAATTAAGCAGTGAAAGCAGCATCCCCGGGACTCCTTCACCACTATCATCACAATGTTCCACCTAATGTTTTCCTTAACTATCACTAAGTAAGGTTATAAGAAGTCATTCAGTGACCCAAAACATCAAGTTTTCTGAAATATTCTGATGTCACTATAGAGATGTCAATTCTCAGGTTGCAACACTACAAAAAATAGGCACCAATCCACACCACGCTCCCCTACACTTCCTGAATTCTGCTCTTAACCATAACGCTGGCCCAAGATTGGAATGAAAGCAAGACAATTATCATCACCTCAAAAGCATAACCCTGGCCCAAGACTGGAACGAAAGCAAGACAATTATCATCACCTCAAAATCACATGTATTACAAACATGCACTTTCCAAAACCACTGGTTGGGAAGCCCTTTAAAAAAAAACCTCAACTATTGTAATTTCTTTGGACCCCTTCATCCTACATCCTACCCATAAAACAAACTACGGGCATAAAAATACACATACCACACCAAAACACTACAAATTTTAATAAAAGGTATTCACAGCCATATGTATCTGTTTCAAATATCCTGGGTGTTCTGAACAGCAATGCCCACTGCAGCTCTGAAACCTCTCCTTGCCTAATCCCAAAGGTGAGAGTGAATGTCCAGAGGGAAGTTTAGCTTCAGACACTAACATCTCCTGACATTTGCTTTACATCCACTGTGTTGGACAGTTTTCAGGAAAGCAATTTCTTGTCTACAGCCCTTTCCTCCAGAATCCTAACTACAATTCTTCACTCCTGTATAAACTAGAATGCCACAGGTATGAAACTAAATACAAAAGCACAGAAGCCCAACAATGCTTCTAAACATAGTGCAAGGGACATTAAAAGAAGAAAAAAACCCCAAACCAAACAATTATTGAGGTGTTGCAGCCTTTACTTTTTCATATCCTAACCACAGGTTACAGTTAAGAGTAACTGCAGTTTGTAGGAAGCCACCAGAACGAAGCTAAACTCCTATCCTGGTAACCTAATCAGACTTGCCTTGCACTTACCTCCAACCCCCTCAATTACCAGGGCTCTGCAGTCCTCCCTTTCCCAAGCCTGTGTTAGAAAATTAAAGTCCTAGAAAACCAACAATGTCTATCTTAGCCTTACCTTTGCAAATGTTTCAAAAATACAGCAGTTATTGTGTCACTAAAACATCTACTTTTTCACAACACTAGGTTTGCATATACACTGGGAGACCACAGGGTGAGGAAATTAAATCTAGATCCAGGAACCCAACAATATACAGTGTAAGCTCACCTCAAGGCAACATTTCCAGGAACAAATGTCATCTGGCTTTATTGGCCTTACTTTTCCAAAATTTAACTCTAACTCCAGCAATAAATACTCGCCATCTGCTATAAAATTAAGTCCAGGATATTCACATCTACCAACAGCTGACCTCTAAATTCCTCACTAAGTTGTTTACTAGAAAAAAGAAGGCACCACCGACTTTGGGGCTGTGCAGTCTTATTACTCCAAAATCCACTAATAGTCTCTTTCAGGATTTTTCCTCACATCTTTAGGCAGGAGTTTCAGAACGATTCAGCACACAGAAAAAGCAGTAAGTACTGCAAGCTGAGAAACCACATTCCTTCCTGCATAGTTCCGCATTCTCAAGGGAAGAGCTGTTAGTATTCCAGGCACCAAAAGCCAATTAGCTTCCTTGATTTTTAAATAGTGAGTGACAAGTTCATGTAAAAAACGCAGAACCGGTCCAACTGATGGATGCTATGGCCCTCAGAGAATTGTCGAACACAGCCGGGAATATAACTTCAGAAACGCTGAGCCATTTAAATCCTGTTCGCATCCCGCCAGCGTCTGCTTTTCTTTTAGAGGCATTACTTGTAACTCCTCTACCGCCTCTGCCAGGCAGCTTGTCTCCCAGCTCCCGCACTGCTGATGCTACCAAAGGTAACGCACTGACAATGTCATTAAGCATCTGCAGCATTACAAGGGAGTGCCCCGCAGGCAGCTGCAGGCAGCGTAGGTCATTATTGGAGCCAAATTCTCTGCCTTGAAACCAGAGTTAAGAAATTTACTAAGCTGGAAATTCGTGAGCAAAACATAGAGGCTCAAGCGTCTGAAAGGCACTTTATTCTCATATACTTTATCATCAGTCTCCCATCGCAATCCGTTTTGGATGTCATTACAGATATTGGCACGCTGGTCTGTCTAAGGTGGCTCCAAAAAGAAAGGCAGAAAGAAGCCTCCAACCTCTCTGACTGAAGGATAGGGACACAGAATAGCAAACGGCACAACCTAGTTGAAAACATAGAACAGCAGACTCCTCCATTCAGGAAAAAATCTTCTTGACTACACTTCAAATGGTACTTAAAATTAAACCGTGAATACTGTCCTGAAAAATTTCAGCTGTACATACTGTCCTGAACAGCAACAGGCCAACACACCTTCCTGTACCAGGCTGAAACTCCAGCAGTTCCACTCACAGTGAACCTCTCCTTAGTGAAGCATCTGCAGACAAACAAGACTTCTTGCAAGACTGCATTGAACACTGAATATCTTCCAAGACAGCAACTAATTTAAAGGTATTAACACTTTAACCCTTTTCAAGTCATATCTGGTAGTTTTTCATGCAAGCAGCAAAAGCTGAAAGAATCCTGCACAAATATGGAGAGAGAGAACAAGTCTCAAAACCCACAGTACTGCAGGTCACTGTGTGTTAGATGCGCGACCTTTTCTGACAGACAGCATTGCAAGTTCACCATAGAGGTAAATGGACATTTTGTGCTCAATGGCCCTTAATTAAAATAGTAATTTCAACCAATTTGCACATGACTATTTGCACTTAGATATGAGTAAGAAGTAAACAGCAGCTGTTTGCAGAAGAGCCTTTCCCACAGAAATCGGTCTTTTATCAGCAGCTGTTTGCAGAAGAGCCTTTCCCACTGCTACATTTCCAGCACAATATATATCCTAGCATGGCATTTGATAACTTATCTAACAGGAATTACTTCCGATTCCTCATTTTGGCATAGGTATATCAGTCAAAAGAAAGTATTCACTGGTGAAAAAAAATCAATGTTTAATTAGTAACATCAAGATCTGACTAAGACTTAAAACCAACAACAAAATTTCATTCTGGACAGAGAAGGAACACACTGTGCTGCTCCGAATAAGTAAATAAAAGGTCATACAGAGGGGAGAACACAGGCTTTAAAAAAGAAAGACTTCAGACTGACAAAGGAATACTACACGTTTACATGATCTGTTCTTGATATCTGAGAGAACAGTAAGAGGGATCAAAATCTGCCTGTCTTACAGTTCCTTTGCATTGGCGAGATCAGTAAGTATCAGAGTAACTTCACAGAATCATAGAAATTAGAGAAGTAAAAGGCCTATAAATCGCCTAATCCATCAGCCAGCCAGTAGCAGACTATTCCCTGCTGTATCTCTTGTCCAGGCTTGATAAAAACACATAAAGCAAGAATAACACTCCAAGTTGCAATTCCAGTTTCTTCAACACTTCCAGTTTCTATCAGTACAGGCAACACTCAAATAGCATTGTAGTTCACTTAATTTATCAGTCAGCTCTACACATGAAAGGTCATTAAGTTTACGTAATATAATTACATTTGAAGAGATATTTGATAATCAGTTTAACCCATCAAACACTACAGGGCTGATTTGCATTTGTCATTTTTCATGCTGTCTTTTTCTTTTTTCACTCCAAAGTCTATTTAACCACAGCAGGGCAGGCTCCCACTGCGCTTGTTAACCAGCACCTAGCATTCCAGCACAAACGTCAGTATTAAGGGATGGACAACTGACACTGGATGCGAGAGCAGCACACCAAACCTGCCCAAAACTGCCTCCAGCAGGTATCAGTGGATTCGTAAAGAGATGTGAGAATTTTTAGAAAAGCTTCTGTGACATAATTTTAAAGGGCATGGAGTCCTCAGATCAAACACTAAATAAATGTTTAGCCACAGTGCCCAAGTGGTGACAAAAGCCTTGAAACAAAAGCCTTAGGAAAGGCAGGGAACTGCAAGATGATTTAGGAAGCAGGATCACAACAGCCTACTCTGGTAGAAACCAACAAATCAAAGTTCTCAATAACAGAGTGAAAAACTTTCCACAGAGTGGAAAATCTGCTTGTCCAAATCTTAATAACTGCAAAACTCGTAAGCAAAACAGAGCAAAATTTATTTTTCTGCCTCAGTCTTTACCTTTGCTGAGAAAGAAGATTAGAGAGTACATTCAAGCACTGCTAACTGTGTCTCACATGACTGACATAAAACATACCAATTTTGGGATGAGATGTTGGCAGTGCAGCTTCTGGAAAAGGTGAAATCTGACAGTTGTCCTGGTAACTTGGATAGTGAGGTTCTGGGTGATTGACCCGGCAAGGCTGCTGGACATTGGTATCTTGAACTGCAGAGGAACAACGGCATTATGAATCACTGTGTAACACAGCTGTCACGCATTTCCTACGCTTCTTTCACCCATTTTTTTTTTACATTCTATACAAGTTCCTACACTCTATGATAATTCCAAGGGCTGCAAATGAGAAACAGTAGCATGATTTCACACAGTTAACAAGCAAGGCAACCTTGTACTGATTTCATTTCCCTCTGCTTTCACTTTTAAAGGCAAAGGTTATTGCTGGCTTCCCTCCCGCACACCTATATATTTACAATAATCACAGGACTCCAAACTATGGTTCTCAGAGCAGGATAGTTCCCTCAGCAGAGCTCACAACCCCGTGTATGAATCAAACTGAAAGAACTGAAATATATGTAATGTATTTATATTTTGTTTGATTTATTCAGGCATTTTTCAGCATTTATTCAGTATTTTTCACTTAACTTCAACACTCAGCTAGTTTTCTTTTTTTTTGGTAGTATTTTAGGACAAAGGAGGAATGAAAAAAAGGACAGAGATGACCATAAAACCCTATGAGAGGCGTACATTAACAGCTGCAACATCTGGACAAAACTTTTAAGTTCTTTTGTGCAACCGGTAAGATTTCAAGCTGCTGAAATAATTTCAAAGGAAGGACAGCAGGTTACGTATAGTCTGTCTGTAAGCTCTTGAGAAATAAACTCTTTGTGCAGCATTCAAAATGCTTCTTCCTTTAGCAGTCAGCGTCCAAACCCTTTTTTCTCCTTCTCACGCATGTCTAGCAGACATACACCTGAACTCTTACCAGCGGCTCCAGTGAAAACATCACCCTGGGACGGACTTTCCGAGATAATTGCTGTGGCTTCCACTGTCGATGCACGGTCAAATGTCAGAGCACCGGAGGTAGTGATCTGTCCAGAAGGAGTCACGGTGACTGGAAATATTAGAAGTACTTTCATAATTAACACTCAGCGCGGAGGCCTCGGTTGTTTAGCTGTTGATATCCCTGTTACGAATCATCCACAGTCAGAGAACTCAGAGATCAGTAAATGGCCTGTGATAACCCAAGTTTGGATCACACCTATGATCAATACAATTGGAAATGGGACTAAAAGCCCCATTTGGCTTCTGAAGGCACTGCAGGCCTCTGTTATTCTCTGGGTGTATGAGGCCAGAACGTTCACTTACAACATACTGCCTCCCAAATCACCACCTTTTCAGTTATTATGTGAGCAAAAACTTAACACCTACCAGAAAGATCCACTGGGGCCACAAAACCCATCAGCTTCTGGCTGATTCTGATTTATTACAACTTTAGCAAGAGTGGATCTTACCACTTAAAGTGACATAAAAAACCTGTGGATTACAACTAATTCTATGACAGTGTGGTTAGCTGGACAATTTTAGCTGTCTGTCTACACAGAGTGATATAATATGCTTGGCCAATGCAAGGAACAAGTCAAAGAATCCTTCTGGATGAATATAGCTGAGTAGCTCCAAAATGTTTAAAACCCTTTTTAAACAGGATTAATTAATCTGGCACCATTACTTGGTAATGGACTGATTCTGCGGCACACTGCTCAGCCAGAAGCATCTTTTCACAAACAATAATTCAATTTTAAGACATTGAGGCTACAGATTCATGCCTGGTGAAATATGTGGCTACTATCAAAACAAGCAGTCCTCCTCTCTCCGAATGCCAGCAGGAGCAAACGTGCAACCTCACAGCACCCCACATTAATGAACCAATACAGATTAAACCTCTTTGGGCGATAAAAAACCCCCAACACTCTATAGAATCCTTGTGTATTTCTCTTCCTGCTGCTGCTGGTAATCTAATCTTACTTTTGGCTGTTCTTTTTTGGATTTCTGTTGCTTCCTCCTCAATTCACTTTGTAATGTTACCATCCAGATGATGCTAGTGTGATGAGAGCAGGAGGACACATGAATGTGACTGGGAATGCGTGAGCTGGATGAGCCTGCAAATTAATTTCTGTTCTCACACAGATGGCTTGACAATCAAAAACAGTAAGTAACAAAGCGTGTCCTGAGTGTTAGAGAGAAATTTGCAGATGAAAGCATCACCTTCTGCCTCTTTCATTAATGACTTTCAGGCTATGGAATTCATTCCAGCTGCTTAGAGCCTATTTTTCTATGTATTTCAAGAAATAGCACAAATCTTACTCCATAGCCCCCACCAGCTTCTAAAGGACAAAAACGAAGCTCGGGGGATGGAATGGGGATTTCCGGCAGAGCAGAGAAGGGCCAGCCTTCCCCTCAACCTAATTTTGACAGGAGGAAATGTCTCACTTGCCACTTGCGAAAAATCTACCTGAAACCCACTACGGATCAAGGCCAGGACTCCACAACTCCCTCTGCACTGCCAGGCTGAGAGAGCAGGTAGGGGGGGAAATACAATCCAGACCTCTCTCACAACAAAATGTGAAACCTACTGCTCACTGCAAAAGGACGTTAAGATGCTTAAAAACGAGTCTTCTGGAGGTCTAGAGTTGCACTTTTTCCTATTCGACTTGCAGTCCCAATGTGGCAACACTGTGCTAGTTTCTACAAAATAGGAAGTGAAATTAGCTAAAGACACCGAGCCAATAAAACTATCCAATGAAAAAGAAGTGGCAAAAAATAAGACATTTTTCTCAGCTGGCTAGTTCCAAGGGGCCACTGATAGACATAAAATACCTAGCGTGGCAATTCTTCATCAAAAAAGGGAAGCAATTTTTACCAAAGAACCTACATGTAGTAGCAGCTGTGGCAGGAAGCAGAGTGATGTTTTTGGGGCAATCCTTCTTCGCTGGAGTTGCAGGCATTTCATTTTCTTTTTTCCGCCTTTTATACGGTACAAAGAGTCGTACGGGGCCACTCTAGGCAAAACAAAAAAAAAAAAAGAAAAAGAAAAAAGGAAAAGGCATTAGCTGAGGCACTTCTTTGGAGACTTTGGGTTTACTTCTCATCTTTCCAGATGCAGCTAAGGTAAAGCAGCACGTACTCCCATGGAAGATGCGTGGCTTGCAACAATTGACCAAAAAACTCCTACTTCTCCAAGCCAAAAGAACTCTGTGAAAAAAAAGTTACACCCAGCTCCCTCTAGCTGAAGAGGCACAGATTCAGCCTCTTCCCACTATTATTTAAGGAGCAGAACTGGGCAAATAATTGCCTGCTGGCCAAGGTGGTGGAAGAAAAGAGAACAAGTGTGAGGATAAGACAGGAAGCAGTTAGTTTCAGGTCTAGGAAATAAGCAAATGATCCAGTTCATAGCAGAAAAGAAATGCAAAACACTACTTCAAGTCAAGCTAAAGACTTCTGCTTTCAGGACTTTAACCTAATTTTTGAAACAAACAAACAAACAAACAAACAAAAAAACAAACCAAAATAAACCCAAAACAAGCCCAAACCCAACCAACTAACCAACCAAAAAACCCAGTTTAATATGAAAATATAGATCCAATTAATTCCTTACAAAAACATTTTTTCCAACTGAAAAAATTGTGAAATTTGAGTCAAAAATCACAAATAGTTTTGTGATCCCCAAAATAGTTTTGACATCCCCAAAAGGGGGATGTATTTATTTTACATAAATACATTATTTAGAAAAGAAAAAAAAAAAAGAAGAAAAAAGCAATAACTATTATCCAGTTTTACTGAGGCTGTTACGCAACAGCGCTAGCAGTTCCTTATCTCCTTATCTCCTTTCTTTACGAAGCATGGACAAAGCACGCTGCAACCACAGTACTTGTGAACATTTCTAGGACGCTCATGACCTGCTCGCTGTGGAAGCTTGACTGATGAATTGTTTTTAAACTAATGGATGTAAAACCTACAACTCACCAGAGTCATGTCGTCGCAGCAAGCAGCACAAGTACAAGAGGCAGCATGAGGATTCAAAATCCCATCCTGAAATTAGAAGATTACTCGTTCAGCATTAACGTCACCAAAACCACCGAGAGCATGACTGTATTCTGCTAAAAGATTCAGACAGCTCCCAGAGAGACGTACCCATTCCCTCCTAGGGAACCTATACAGTAATAGAGAGGCCAGCTCCCTACATCAGCGATGGGGTGAGTGGATAGGAGGAGGGTGAAAGAAGAACAATTTCCAAATCAAAAGGCAAGGATATGTGAATTTGAGACTTTATAAAGTTTCTGCCCAAGCAGAAATCAACTGTCAACCTAATGGCAATGCCAAATTCTCCGTGAGACTCCTGGACACTGCAGGAAATAAAGGACCAAAGTAATACTCCATAAATGGTGCAAGTGAAGAATATGTTTGTCAGGCGAACAGAATTAAGCAGATCAGGTTACTGAATTACAGTATCATGGGTGAGAGCTGACTTCTCATTTTCTGCAATACAGCTCAGGGCTGGACTTCACCCTGCATAAACTGTAACCCCTTTTCAAGTACAAGCAAGATTTGTATTGTGCTATTTGAAAACACATCTAGAAAAATTCCTCTCACATCACTGATTCTCAACCAAATCAAAATGTTGCTTCCGAGGTGCCCCACGGCACCATCACACATAACTCTGCAGAGGCAGCGCACACAGCTTGGACTGCAGCGCTGGACAGACTCTGCCCAGACTCCACCTGCCCCTTCCAGCAGAGAGGAGGAAGCAAACTTAACCTTACGTGAATAAGGCACTGCAGTGGCCTCCCAGCATAGCGGATACTCCTCTTCCAGTCTTTGCTGCTGGCTCGTCCTGCCATAGCTTCAAATTCAGTAGGGCTGTACCAGTTGTCCCCTTGCTTAATGCACCTCCCACGGCCTCCTGAAATAAAACAGAAGAAAGAAATTGTTAGTAAAGGTTAAGAATCATTTTGCCACTTTCCTAAAGAAGTAAATACTGAAATCGCTGGACAAAATAGCAGTTAATCTACAGCAATCACCAAATATGCCCATCTGCTACTTCTCATCCCTCCAGGATAACCATGCCCATTTATTATTTTGGCTGCGACAGTGACTGTGCATGTTTAGAGAGCTCCAACTTTGGGCCTCACCAATGCATCAAAAGGCTAGAAAAAATTACTCATCCACAAGAAGGATAAGTCTTGGATAAACACCGTGAATTTAAGCCCTTCCTTAATTTGCACTTAAATTTCTAATCCTTCTGGTCGTGAAGAAAACTCTCTTTCCATGAAGCAAGCGCTGTGCTGTGCAGTCAGGCTTGCCAACAATTTCTGCTGCTGGTTCTTCAGCCTTCCCACAGAGATAAAAGAGAAGAGGAGGGGCTAAGGCAGCTAAGAGTCCCATTAGGAGACAAGCTCTCTATTTTCTGTTCCAGCAGGGATTCTGTAGAGCTTTGTAGAAACATGGGTCTACTTCTGAGACAAAAAGAACGTTAGAGGAGTCAACCTATTACCAGAGAGACTCACTGCACAGCAGCCTGTATATTCACAGATTTAAGAAAAAAGTTTAAAAGTCTCTGAAGAAAAAGGAAAACAGAAGAGAACAATAATATTGAAAGGGACTAGGCTGGCTAGGAAACTGTCTTTTTTTCCTCACAATCGGCCCTTAAAAGTAGCCTGATTAAAAGAAGAGTGCACCGAATGAAGAAAAAGCCGTCACACTTCCTCACCCAAGAAGGTCACTGTTACCTGAGCCGAGTCTGTTTTTATACAGAACGCCACTGATATTCCGGCACCTCACCGGGAGCTCGTTCTCATACACAGACGGGTCCCAGTTATACTTGGTTCCAGTTTTCTCTTGGACAGATGTTAAAGGGGTAGGAGGAGATTGCGGTCCTTTGAAAAAAAGAAAAGAAAGGTGACAGCAACCAAAAAGTACACGGGCTATACCTTCACACTCTCAGCTTGGCTGGGGCAACAGTGGCAAGCGGTTAACTGAAGCAGCTAACACCTCTCCACAGCAACGTGAGTTACATGGTGCACCACAAAAAATTCAGCTTGAACGTTCTGAAAATGACTGAAAATAAACCAAACTGCATCTTAGGAAAGACGCTCTAACAGCGCATTAAACGCTAAGGTTGTAACCTGGAGTGGTGTAAGCAGCCGGCTGGATCTTCCCCTTCCCAGAGGCCGATCCTGTGATGCGTTTCAGAGTGCTGAAGGTTTGCCTTGCCATCTTGTGGGCAGAAAGGAAACTGCCAAGCAGCCGTCAACAAAAACCTTAGCAATAGAGACATCAGCTATTGCAACACTTAAATATCAGCAAGCGGCCTGAATGGAGACAAAACTGTATGCAAGGTCCCTTTAAAAACGTGCAGAACTAGGAGACTCATATTTTTATTATCAATATTAGAATGATCCATCTGCTTTTGGGGGTGGGATGGGTGTAGAAAGGCATGAGACAGCCCAGCAGCAGGGCAAGATTTTTCAAGAAGCTTATTTGCAAGGGTTAGGGCAAAGAATAAGAAAATGAAATATATTTCTGACAGGAAAAAAAACAAAAAAAGTAAGTATTCTTCTACTCCCAAGAAATACAAGTACCACGTGAAGAGGGGACAAATGATCCTTATAAGGCAACTGCATAATATTATACACATGTTGTTTTTTAATCCTAGCAACACAATTCAAGTGGAGAAAAAGCAACCCCTCCAGGAGAATGACACTTCAAAAACAGATTGCCTTATACCTGGTGTGAGAGGTGCTGATGGCCCCTTCAACCCTGTGGTTTCTACAATGCTGCCGTCTGTGTGAACCACTATGAGAGTGGCTTTTTCAGTATTCAAGCTGTCCCCAATTTGGAGGGCTGTTCTCCCAGACTATAGAAGAAATAAAGAGTTTAAATTGATAGAGTTATAATACCGATGTATTTCAGTATTCCCTCAAATCTTCTCAAAGGTACCCTAAAACACCAATCAGTATGGCAGTTATTAGGTTAGTTTTTGAGATTTCAGCCAACCAAATTCAAAGGTTACATCTGACATCTTCCAGGTCATCAGTTCCATTACAGAACGAGTATATGGGGGTGGAAAGGTAAAAAAACCTCTCCAAGTGATAAAGAAAAAGCTGTATGTCCCCCAGCTAATGGTTTTGTGGCTTAAAGCCTGTATACTGCAATGAAAACATATCTTTGACCTTACTACAGCTCGAACACAAACCAACCTCTTCATCTACACTAAGAAAGTACGTGGGACTTTGCTAAGGCCCTCAAACGAAAGGATGGACTTACCAACACATGTCCTGAAATTGAAGCTGCATTTGCCACAGATGTAGTGAAAACATTGTCTGCAGAGGCACCAACGTTGGCTACTGTCACTGTGGTGACTTCTGGAATGTAAAACAGACATGAAGTTAATATTCTGCTGCATCCAGAGAGCCTGACAAACAGCTAAACATCAAAAAATATAATTGCATCTCCTCCTTCCTTCCTATTCAAAACTAATTTTATTTTTCATGACACCTTTAAGTTGTTATAAACCCAATAATTCTGGTTTTTATTAAGCTTCGGGTTGAACATGTTTAAATCTCCTTGAGACCGTAACAGTAGTTATCAGCATGTGATGAACTAAGGGAAAAATGAATATTGCATCTGTACTAAAAAAAACCCAAACTGTGATGCTTTTTACTGAAAGAGGGGTGACTGGCAAACATCAAGATAAAGAGAGCAACTGACTCTCCCTCTGCCATATATTAATTTCTAGGGTGCCATTACCTGTACACTTGGTCCAGTTAAAAAGTGTCCAAACTTACAGCCAGTTTTTTCTATGATGTATAGTGTATTTGACTGCCTAGCTACAATGAGTTTTTCAGTACCACACATGGTGAAAAAACAACACTGAAGCTCACACAGAGATACCGATCTAGGCATGATTTTCTGCGTATCAGAGCCTGCCTTCAAAATTCTGCACGTTTCAGGTCACTTTGTTAAAGGGACACAGGGTCAAAGTAATTTTAGATGCACAAAGGCAGCTCTTGCTCATTTTACTTTACGTTATGCAGCGTGAAAGTGAGGAGCGTGTCATTTTGTAGGAGCGTGGGAGTGACTCAAGCCTCAGCTCGGACCTGCCCCTTCTCCACGGCACCCCCTGAGGTAAACGACTGCATTTGTACGCCGGACAGGCGGGAGCGCTGCAGGGAGAGGGCCCGAGGGCCAACGGCCGGGGCTGCCGGCTCCAGCCCGGC
>NW_009221476.1:0-299 GCF_000690835.1 Fulmarus glacialis
CCCCGGCGCGCCCAGGGCAGGGACTGCAGCCGCTCGCTTCCCAGGGAGGAGGCTGCTGCTGCGTGAGCGGACGGGGGAAGGAGAGGAGAAAGGAAAAGTGGGAAAAAAAAATCAAAAAAAAAAAAATCAAGGAGTAGTCAAAAAGTGAAGAAAGCATCTTTGGAGAGCCTGCAGCCATTTTGGCCTCCCAGTAAAACACGAGCATTATTGCACCCAGTTTGGAGAACAGTGTGGTTCACGGTTCCCAACAGGATTTCAAAGCTATTTAGCAGAAAAGAGAAAGTTAAACAAACCCAAAG
>NW_009221476.1:344-548 GCF_000690835.1 Fulmarus glacialis
TGTCAGGAGGCACGTCAAAATAAACATATAAATAAATAAAGGGGAAACCATGCAGGGAGGAGACAGGCATTTGCTTATTTACTATTTTAGCTGCTGCCCCCCCTACCCGCACACCCAAACCCTCCCGTCAGCAGGACGGGGGCCGTGCGGGGACCGGGGCTGTGCCGAACGCCTGCCCGCTGCCACCGCCCCGCTGGGCCCCCC
>NW_009221477.1:0-606 GCF_000690835.1 Fulmarus glacialis
TTTTTCTATTCTGGGGTTTTTTTGCTGACTTTCCCTCCAGCTGCTTCGCTGGATGCCTAATCCTCCGTGGACATCTGGAGAGGTACCAGGACACAGAAGCGACATACCAGGTAGGCAGCGGAATGCACAGCTCTGCAGAATTTCTGGTTGTACCTGCCGTTATGGCACAGCAGGTGATCAAAACGCAAAACCCCAGGGAAGGAAAGAAAAAAAAATAAGGTTCGGACCTGCCGGGGCCGCACATTCCCACGTGGAAGCCCCCCTGGTCTCAGCAGCAGAGCAAGGGAAGGTCACGCTTTGCAGCGGAGCGTCTCTCTCTGAAGCATCTTGGGGGCTGCTGCCACTCCTTTTTTTTTTGCTTTTTCAATCACACTGTTCTCTGAACACATTTTTCACCTGCTCTTATCACAGCTGATACCTAAAGTCTCCATATCTGGGGAAAATCAAAGTGAAAGCAGCTATTGCTCGGCGAGGGTGGAGGGAGGAGAGGAGAGAACGCGACAGGGGTTTTCCCAGCTCCTAAGGAAAGGAAGAAATCCATAAAAACACTCCCAAGGATCCAGGAAGTAGCTTTATAGATCCAAAAAAATGATTTTCAGCCTCAGG
>NW_009221477.1:706-2000 GCF_000690835.1 Fulmarus glacialis
CGCAGCGGAGGGAGATATCCACTCGCCCATCTGACTAGCTTGCCGCTATCAGCTTACAGCAGAATCAAATATTCTGAGTGGCCACCTGAGTCCCCCCGATGCTGTTCATCCTACCTGAGCCCCCAGAAGCCCTCGGCAGCCCCCCCCCCACCTCCGACCCGTCACGGGCTGCATCACCACGTCCCAAATGCAGCCGCAGGGCTTGGGAAGCGTCACCCTCTGCCCGTTCCACTCTCCTCTCCCCGCCTCGGTACGCTGCGGCCAAGCTGCTCCACAAGCAGAAAACAAGCGGGGTTTGAGCGGGCATCCCTCCTGCGAAACCCAGCACCGCTCCAAACCCGGCACCGCTCCAAACCCGGCACCGCTCACCTCCGTCCAGCCTTGGACGTGCCAGGTGCAATAAGGAAAGCAAAACAGAAGTTAAATATAACAACCACAATGCGTCCAGCTATCTCAGACAGGGGAAATCTGAACCCCGCACCTACTACACCCTTCTACGTGCTCTCCTCAACAACACCCGAGTCCTTCTCTGTTTCTCCGAAGCACCTTGCACCTCTCTGGAGCTTTGAAAAGGCCAACTGCAACACACGCAGGCGTGCGGATCGAAGCCTCCAAGCAGCAGCTCTGCTTTGCTGCCCACTGCCACCACACCCCCAGAAAATGCCAAGCCCCCAAATGCTGAAGGAGTTCACATCTGTTTCTGCCTCGCTGGGATGGGAATCTGGAAACCAGCCTTGTCCTTGCAAATCTTCCTGCTAAACACGTGTTTGAGGGGTCTTCTGGCAGAGGACCTGTCCCAGCACATGAAAGGGCTGGGGGCCGTGGGGAGCAAAGGCAGCATGTGCCCAGGGCAGGCAGCTGCCAGCCGCCATGGGGGGGCACAGGCTGCGTACCCCCATCTGTGTAGGAGCAAAACCCACATCTGCACTCACCCCATGCTAACCTCAGCCTCGCTTCTCCCGTGGGAGCACCAGAGCGTGCATCAGCAAAAGCGCCAGGGCTGCCGCTCACGGGGCCGGGCTTCCCCGCTCCAGCCCAGGCAACTGCTCCAAGGCGTCTCCTCTCCCTCCAGGAGCCCGAGCTCTCCACAGACCGGGAGGCAGAAGCAGGGCACGAGGGGCAGCTTCAGGACACAACACTTCATAGACCGGTCAGCAGAGGCGAATGAAAACCCCTGGTGGCAAGCAGCATGGTCGTTTCCTGGAGAGCAAGGGGGTTTTAAACGGGAACAAACGATTTAAAAGGCCACCAAAGCCTGCCTCTGCGGGTCGCAGGCTGGCGGAGCCACACGAGC
>NW_009221477.1:2038-6007 GCF_000690835.1 Fulmarus glacialis
GGCGCCACGGGAGCAGGCATGGCCCCCGCCGCCGCGAGCGCAGCGGCACAGACCCAGAGCCGTGGACCACCTCATCAACTCCAGCCCGTGACGGGGTCACGCACTTCAGCAACATCGCTGAGCTCCTCCTCCTCTAATTAAATCAGGCTTTGCTTATGCAGTTTCTCTTGTCTTCTCACTGCCTAATTATTAAGAGTCGGCTGCGATCAGAAAAATCAACAGAAAAATCAACAGCCTTTCCCAGACCACCTTTGCCATATTTTGGCCTTCACAGCATCTCTTCTACGACCCGTGCGTTAGCAGCCCCGCACGAGCAGGGTGGGCCAGCCCAGGCGGGCGCTGCGGCGCGGCAGCACCCACGGCGAGACAAGGCTGGAAAGCGGAACTCACTTCAGACGTTTCATGGAGGAGCGCTACCTTCATCCGAGGGGACTCAGACACCCTCGCGGAGCAGGAGGCAGGTGCGGGCTGGGGGACGCTGTGCCGAGGACTCGGTGGTCCCGGTCCAGGCTGAGCGGAGATGCCAAGCACAAGATCTCCCAGCCCGGGAGCCGCAGGGTGCCGGGCCCCCGCCGAGTCTCGGCACACCGGGCTTTGCCGCGAGGAGGGGGGCAGTACACCACATCGAAGTAGCGCCCGCCCTGTCCCACAGCGTGGGCTTCAAGAGCGGTGCAGCGATGCCCAAATCCCAGAGCCTCCGTCCCTGGCAGCCTCGGCCGCCACCTCAAGACAGATGCTCGTGCCACCCACGGAGGGCGAGGGCAGGTGGGTGCCCATCCGCAGGGAGGGTAGACATGAGAAGAGCCCCGCTGGGGCCCCGTGGTCCAGCACCCTGCCTTCGGTGCCGGCCACCAGGGACCCTCGGCTCCAGCACCGCTTCATGCCTGCAGAAGGGGCAGCCAGGAGCCCCGGGGCAAGGCAAGCCGGGTGGGCTGTGACACGGCCCATGCTCTGGCTTGTCCTCAGCGGTGTCCCCGGTGCCGTACGGTGGCACTCGCCTCCGACCGCCCCCGGGGAGGACGGCTGCGGAGGAGCAGACGGGGAGAGGGGAGGGAGCCGCTCGGCAGGCTCACGCCTCCGACATGTGCTGCGCGCAGCTTCGCCAGACCGCAGGATCTGGCTCACTGAACGTGTGGAAGCAACACTTCTCTGTGTCTCACTTTACAAAGCCCCAAACAATAACTGTCTGTCGCTGCACAGGAGCTTAGGAGAAACATAAGTTGCTATTGGCATGGCGCGCGGCAGCCTTCCTCTTACACAACACCAGCAGATGTGAAAATAGCCCAGTGCTGCCTTGTGCGCTCCTCGGCCCTCCTGTTTGCTTCTGGATCAGAATCCAAAGCTGGATCTTAACCTACAAGAGCCATAAAAGCAGAGAATTTGGCCCTATCAGGGACCTCTTCATAATCTAAGACAGATGCACTTCATGTAGAAGAACACGCCGAGGTTTATCAGGGCAGGGAAGAAGCTGGGGCAGCATCAGCCTCCGCTCTACGGCATGGCCGGGGCAGCCCTCGCCAGCATCGCCCCGAACTCCGGCTGACGAGGCGCTGGAGGCGGCCCGAGGCAGAAGAGCTGGAAGCTCTTGCAAACCAGGGCAGCACCCAAAACCTCGCATCCTACTGCTCAGCCTACACCGAAGCTGCCTTCAGCCCCCACCCGCCCCGGCGAAGGGGCAGCTCTGAGCTCCTGAGGTCCCACGTCCCTGACCCCAAAGTCCTCAGGGCCACCGGGGCTGCCAGAGCCGGCACAGCACGGGAGATCCCCTCCATCCACGCAAGGTGCTCCTGGGGTTTCTTGCCCATGTGAAGAGCAGGGACTGACTCCAAAACCAAACCCGAAACAGCTCCAGGACAAATGGAGGGAAAAAGCACATGGAGGACAAATTGCTCCTGGAAATGTGAAAAGGCAGCGGGAGAATTAAGCTGAAGGATGCTAAAGATAAGCGATAGAGGGAGTGCAGTGAAAGGGCATCCCTAAGAACAACCTGCATAAACAAATTAATCTCTCCAGCGTCCCCAAGGATATCCAGTGTCCCTGCTGCCTTTGGGACTGCAGCAACCCCAAGCAGCAGAGGAACTTCCCAAGACGCAAGAGAAGAAAACAAGACGGGGCCATTGCTGCCATGGGGAAAGGGACCGGAGAACGAGCTGTCCTCCTCGCAGCCCTGCAAGGTACAGGGCTGCTCTCACGGCCGTGCCGGCGCGCAGCCGCCAGCACCCATCGCCTGCGCTCCAGCAGCGCTCCCCTCTGACCCACCATGTGCAATTCCCCGGTGTCCCTCGGTGGAAATGTGTCATGACGGCAAAGCCCTGGAGGAGTCCGACTCATCCGGGAGTCTAAATCCTGCTCCTGAAAACTCCCGTCCCTCCGACCTCCCCACGGTCCGGGCTGGGGAACGCCTCTCCGGTGCTGCCACAGCCCGCCCAGGGGTGATGCTGCACCCGACGGGGTCACCTACGGGCGGCTGCGGAGGCGGGCGCGGGGTCTACGAGAAAGCTTTTAGCCAGCAGCTGAGCTACCATACCACCTAACTGCAGGCAGCTTGCACGTCAACGTGCCGCAGCCTCGGTACACGAGTAACTAATAGAAGATACAAAATACCCGAGCCGTGGTATTTTGCCCCAGAAGAGCTCCAGCCCCAGCGCATGCCAGAGGGATTTTTACCTTTGCGTGCAGACCCCCAGGGTAACAGTCAGCAGCAGAGAAGCGCAATTCTAAGACTAACACGTGGGAGGACCCGCTGATCATGGCTTGCACGGGAGGGCGAAAGGCGGCCTTAGAATATAATCCATTTCAGGTGCTCTTAAATCTCCCCAATACAACACAGAGCCCTTTAAGCAAAACTAAACAACTTCCTTTAGCCTAAATAAATATTAAACCTAAGTGATGCTTTAATTTACTCCAGTTCACCAAAGGCTAACTCCTACCCAAACTGATCATTATAAAAGAAATCCTATAATCCCTCGCTCCCATTCAGGCTCAAAACATGTAATCCTGTGAATAAATCCAGAAAGAAAGTGTAACAAAATGGGCAATAAAAACTTACAGCATTCACATCTTTTCATCTACCATTAATACTGTAAACACTCACTCGAAGGCCCTTGAGTATGACTAATCTAATGTTTTGGCTCCCAACGCTAATCGCCGAAAGAGCTCGCCTCTCGGTGTAACACCCAGCGAGATCCGCCACCCCTCCAGCCGCGGCCCAGGACACCTCCACAGCACCCATCCGCAGCGAATCCCAGCCTCAAATCCCGCAAAATGCTGCAAAATCAGCACGAAATGGAGCAAGTATGGTTCTAATAGCACCAGAGCGCAGAGCTTTTTTTTTTTTTTTTATTATTTTATTGCTTTGGAAGCCTGCAAGCTCCAACTGTATAAATGCCAATAACTTCCCAAGTTTTAAGGCTGCTGAAGTAAGAGATCAGATTTTAGCAAGTGCTTTCCAGGCAGCCAGCCAAACTTTTTCTGATTCACTAAAAGCAGCAAAGGGAGGGGGAGAGGGAGGGGGCTGGAGGGCTGATTAACTTCAGTTACCGCACAAGCGCAAAAAAATGTCTCCCCGCTGCAAAGGGTGCCGTCGCTGCGAGCCCTGCGCAGCCTGTTATTCCTCGGGTTTGAAAAAAAAAACGCACCGGAGAAATACAGCAAACGCCTTCCAACCGCAGGGTAATTTACGGCTGTGGATCCTCTCCTGACGAGGAGGCTGCTCCGCCGAGGGGAGGCTCTGCTGGTGTTAGGTTCGAGCTGCAGTTTTCAGAGGGGATGAGGAAAAAAATGTGATGGGGGATTTTTTTCAGGGGTGGGGGAGCAGGGGATGGGGCTGGTTTGGGTTTTAGCTCGGCCGGAGGGATGGAGCCCCCTCCATCCAGGAGCAGCCCTCGCTGCCTTCGGGTATCTGCCAGGGGTGAGCAGGTGCAATCCCGGCCAAAGCACCGCGCGGGGCCGAGGGGGTGGCGGGAGCGG
>NW_009221478.1:0-356 GCF_000690835.1 Fulmarus glacialis
TCCTGCTGCCCGCCGCCCCCGGGACCTGCTGCTCCACCCGCCCTGACGAGGCACCGCTGTTTGCCCTCTGTTTTTTTTCTTGTTGCTGGGGTTGATCTCTGGACAGTATTCCTGAATAGTTGTTTAACCCTAAACAAGGCCTGAACCACATTCAGGAGGCATAGCAATATGAACACACTTGTTTGAACATCCCAAGGATATTCAAAATTTTCAGGGAATATTGTGGACATCTTCATGAGGATAGAAGAAAAAGGAGTTTCTGAAGATATGGAAAGGAAGGTGAACAAGTGGGAGAAAGTGTCCCATCCTGTCTCCCCCTTAAATTCATCCTCTGAGGTGAAGAGGTAAAAAGTGTA
>NW_009221478.1:451-8585 GCF_000690835.1 Fulmarus glacialis
GTGTCACACAGTATAGCAAAGCAATGACCTTAATCCATTTCCCAGAGATGACCAACCCCACATAAAAACTGACAATCAGCAGTATAGACAGCCAGTAAGGGGCTACAGACCAAAACTCCCAGAGCAGATCCAACAACTCTGAGAGCAAATAAACCAACACTGTGACCAGCGAGTACTAAACTGATATAATGAATGCTTATAACAAATCTGTTTTAACCTGTTCAGGTCAGATGTGTTGTTATCTCAACCCTTCGAGCCCCACGTTGGGCACCAAAAAAGACTCTCGTGGTTTCACCTGGCACGCAGCCAAATACCACGCAGCTGCTCGCTCACTCCCCCTGCCAGCGGGGCGGGGAGAGAATCGGAAGGGGAAGAGTGAGAAAAACTCGTGGGTTGAGATAAAGACAGTTTAATAGAACAGAAAAGGGAAAATAACAATAATAATAATAATAATGGTAATGATAATGATAGAATATACAAAATGAGCGATGCAAAATGCAATTGCTCACCACCCGCGCTGACCGATAACCAAGCAGTGATCGCTACTTCCTGGAACACGCCTACCATTCATACACTGAGTATGACATCACATGGTATGGAATACCCCGTTGGCCAGCTGGGCTGGCTGTCCTGGTCATGCTCCCTCCCAACGGTTGGTTTGGTTTGTTTTGGTTTGGTTTTTTAAGCTGAATGTCCTTGACTAGCAGGGTACTTAACAACCACTGAAAACATCAGTGTTATCAACATTCTCCTCATACTAAATCCAAAACACAGCACTAGGAAGAAATTTAACTCTGTCCCAGCCGAAACCAGGACAATGTGATAGCAGCATTCTCCAGTCGATATTGATCCAGGGTGTCCTAAGGAGGAAAAGCAGTCCCTTGAGGTCCAACATTGCATGGACAACTGTGCTCCTCATCTCCCCAACCCCGCCATTTCTCTCATTCACCGCCTGGGACTTAGGTCACTTTTCCTTACATCAGACTTCTCCAGAAGAGAACTGGCTGCAAACAGGCACAGAAGGGATTTTCTTAATTGTTAAAAAACCCACACACAAACAAAAGTAAAACATGATTAGCAATAAAACACACCTTCACTGTATGGTAAGTCCAAGCTGTCTCCAAACAGGTTCATTTTTCACAAGGGATAACCATACAAGAGGTGTTTTAGACAGACAGACAGGAAATGATAAATATAATTACTTTAAAGAGCTAGCTATAGAGGTACATAGGCAGCCTACTGAAAGAAAAGTTCAAAGTAGCAACTGGATGGGTGAGAGTCTGAATGGGCACAGAGTAAGAGGAAGGGAAATCTGGAGAACAATGGCAAGTGAGTAAGTCCCGTTAGTCTGCTGGAAAGGTGACTTCAAACATGATCAGTTTAGTCAGGACAGGTGGAAATGCCTGAAAGCTTAGTGAAATGAAATGCACGGTGTAATACAGAGAGTACTAGCAAGGCAAGCACAGGGGAAAATCTAGGTATCTTCTCAGATGATTAATACACATTCTGAAAATTCACATTTTGGCATGACAGAAATTACACTGACATTTTATTGAAAGTGTTGAACCATTTCAGCTGATTAAAAGGTCCTCATTTTTTTTTAATATTGAAAAATCTTCTTAGGTTTTCAAGCTCAGTTCCTCTGTCTGACCGTAAGCAGCCAGTGCCACCTCTAGAGGCCCCAGCGTCTCTGAGGTACTTGTCTGGGACTGGCAGTTATCAGAGAGCAGAGCCCCTCGGGAGCCTGGGCAGAGCATCCCCGGGCTTCTACAGTGGCACCAGGCACCTGTGTCCCTGTAACTGCACCCTACCCAGCACACGAAATCACCAAAGATGGGTATATTAATACAAACCAAAACAAAACCAGGAGCAGAAGAACACAAAGAATCTTAGAAGCTTAGCGTTGTCTTCCCTAGATAATTTTCTTATTTTCTTTGTTGGTTTTTTTCTTTTGGGTTTTGTTGTTTTTTTGTTGTTTGGCTGTATTTTTACAGTTTCTGATGCTAGTCAGGACTACAGCATTTAAAGAGATCATTTTCTGTCTTGCAGAAAGCCCAGTGCCCCCCTCAAAATACTCCCTGCCCAGGACTGTGCAGATCCCTCCTCACTCTTTGCACACAGCAAGTCACATTCAGGTAGCGAGCTTTCTCACCTGAGACAGGGGAGCGGAGTGACCAGTTTCATTGAAACACCTTGGTTTTGGATGACCACATTTGCCCTCATCTTACATCTCTCTTACAGAGGCTTCCTGAAGGAGTCCCTAGATCATCGAACCACGTTTCCTTTTCATTGCCTCCAGGGTTTGTGATGTTTTAGGTGAACACTGTTTTAGGTGAAGAAATAGATGAGACCGGTATCACTCAGCATTAAGCAATTCAGTGCAGATGTCTATGGCTAATCGCGTTGTCTAGACTTCCCTCTGTAGTCAATGGAGAACAAGAAGCTATTTCAACTGATGTGTCCCGAGGTACTTTTCTGGTGGTGACCAGCTAATGCTCCAGAAGGGACCCCGGAGGTCCCATGTCATGTTTCCAAGCTACCCCAGGGAATGTCAGGCAGCAACAGACTCTCTACGTGGCCAAATTATTCAAACCCTGGATGTAGATTGTGTCATGAGTTGAAACCTACTAAAAAATAAATCTAGGCAATAACTGAAGAAAGTCTTTTTCTAAACTGTAAATTTTTTTGCCAGGTCTAATGATTTTTTTTGTGTCAATTCCAATGATTTTCTTCTTTCTTTTTTACTGGCAGCACCAAGGGTGCACACTACAGTCGTTGCTCCCTCTCTAGGAACATATTTATGCGTAGTCATTCATAAAAACACATTTCACATCAATACTGCTAGCAGAGAAACTTTGTTCTGAAGAACACTCAGTTTATGTAGGTCAGATCAATCCGCTCCTGAACCAGCTGGAATCTGCTTTTGGGCAATTCTGGGCAATGATTCCTGCTCTTTCTCTTACTTCTCCACCAGCTCACAGTCATTGCAGCTGTGGCTATCCTCAGCACTGATACACCCATCCATGTTTGCCTTTGTTATGAGTAACAGAGTTTAGCCCTAGTCAGCTCGTTAATGTCTGTGACAACAGATTATCTTCAGCATCCTCTGGGATGCTCCTGGGCTGCTGGTGTGCAGCCCTACTGGCCACCCAGTGATTTGGGGATTATTAAACTACACCATGAGAAGCAAGACTTGTGACCATTAGGCTTCCAGATGCCTGTGTATATATCAAAGGATGGGAGGGTGGGGGGATGTTAGTAAGGATGTCTTGGATAGTATAGGACCTGAGCATACCACAAATAGTAGGAATAAGTGGTGGAGATTGTACTGGGACTGGCTGGGATGGCATTAATTTTCTTCACAGTGGCCAGTGTGGTGCTGCGCTTTGGCTTTGTAACCAAACCAGTGTTGATCACAATCCAGTATTTTGACTGTTGCTGAATATTGCTTGCACGTTAGTGAGGTTTTTTCCTTTTCCCACTCTGTCCCCACAGTGAGGAAGCTGAGGATGAGCAAGAGGTTGGGAGGGGACACAGCTAGGACAGCTGACCTGAACTGACCAATGGGATATTCCATATGATATGATGTCATGCTCAGCAATAAAAGATGAGGAAAAGGACGAGGAAGGGGAGGGTGTTGGTGGTTCTGTCATTTGCCTCCCCAGGTAACTGTTATGTGAGCTGAGGCCCTGGTTTTCTGGAAATGGCTAAAGATCTGGGTGTTGATGGGAAGTAGAGAATGAATTCCTTATTTTGCTCCGGTTGCGTGCACAGCTTTGCTTCACTTAAATAATTGTTTTTTATCTTGAACCACAAGTTCTCCCACATTTGCTCTTCTGATTCTCTTTCCCATCCTGCTGGTGGAGTGTGAGCTTGCGATGGGGTGGGTTCTTAGTTGCTGGCTTGGGTCAACCCACCACACCTGTGTACACTGTAGCAGTGCTGGAGTCAAAATTCTCTTTTTCTTTATTGAGAATTTTCATACTGCCACTTACTTGACAGATAGAAAAAGGTTTTTTTGTTGTATATTGGTCTAGACTGATCAGGGTTGGCCAGATTGTTGGATATATGTCTCGAATGATATTTATGCACCAGAAAACCTGACAATTACTGTGCTACGTCTGTGGATTTGAGTATTTGTCTTAACCCTTCACCTGCTGGTGTCCTCAGGACCCATTCCAAACTGCATTGGATGGCCTTTGGAAATCCTGGGGCAAGGGTCTGAGTCATTGGTTGTTTTTTAGCTCCCAGATGGATCGCAGCAAAGCAGCAATGTGGAATTCCCCTTTTAAGGTGCCCTACCCCTATAGTGTAAAAAACCTGCACTGTTGGACTGAAGGCAGTCCTTGCTCCTGCACAGAGAATTCCCTCAACAAATAACTCTTTGTTCATTTAATATTCGGTTGGCTGACTTCAGGAATTGTCCCTGACCCACCTTTGGCTGGACTCAAACAGCATTTTGTCTGGGTAGCCATCCTAAGGAACAGCCTCATCCCAACTTCATTCCGTGGCCCATAAACTGAGGGACAAGCCCTGCAGTAGAAGTGAAAGGTTTGTGGGTGAGGGTGGTGACTGAAATGACCCGCAATGCATCTTTTGGTCTGGGTCTCTGGATGCTCAGAACCAAATGAACTCTGAAGGAAAGTAAATCTGGAATTGCTGCTTCCAGAAAACACATTTAAAACTCCTTATTAGCCAGTTGGAGCAGCAAAATTCTTGTTAGCGTTTGCTCGTGTAAAGGCAGTATGGGAAGTGCACAGAATCAAATAGACCATGCAGCTTGAGCTAAAATATATGTTAAGGAGGAGAAGGATGCTACAAGACTCCATAAGTGGGTGATTAAACAAGGGAAATGCCCTTGGAGGTTCCACTGTTTTAAAGTAGCAGATCCCACCTCTTCAGCCTGTGAAGCATATGTTACTCATTGCAAACAGGAAAACTTAAAAGGCAGTATAAAAAGAAGCTTGTGCCATTGGAACCCTGTGGTGTGCCTGATATGATTCACAGGATCTCCTGAACGAAACAGATGAGAACGTAAAGAACATGTAAAAAGACGTCCAGAAATAGAAGAAGGAGGAATTTCCAAATAAAGAGAACCATTTTAATCAAAAGAGAGGAAGATCTTAGGGCCCACAGATATAGACTCTGCTCACAAATCAAACAGCTGGAGTTAGAAGTTGGACAAGTACAGGATTTAGAAACAGAACTAGAGGTCTTAGAAAATGAGCTAGAGAAAGCTGGAACAGCAGCTCTGTTTCTAGCAGAGCAACATATAGTCACTAACATAAGTCACCATCAACCCAATGCAATCACTGCAGTCTGGGGACTCAAGAGTAAGTCTTGGACAAGATCCATAGGTTCTACTGGGAAGCCCAGGTTCTTGTAGGCTGTCACCATGCATCCTGGTACCCTTGCCAGCAGACTCCTGGGGATGACTCCCAGTTGGAGTGGCCATTGGGAACCCGAGAAACTTGGCCCTATTATTAACAGACACATGAGCATCCATGAACACTCTTGGGTCAACTATGGTAAACTCAGGCTGAATAACTCAAGAGCAAGTCACTTCAGGTGGCTGTGACAGAGCCCATCATCTTGATCCAGTTTGGGAAAACGTCACCTTCCAACGAGGGAAACTAAAGGGAGTAATGTGAAAAGACCCATCAGGTCAATCCGCACAGTAAGGCAAAAGAATATTTATTATGCTGTGGAGGCAGAAGGCAATAAGCTTTGGATTGTGCCTCAGAATACTCAAGGAGATCTAATCAAGCTCATCCATGAGCTAAGGCAAACCCTCTGAGCAGAGCGAAGGACAGTAAGTGGTGGCCTAACATGAAGAAGCATGCAGATTGCTGGTGTAAAAACTACCTTTCTTGTGCCATGGCCAGTGCAGATGACACCAGAGTAAAAGCTCCAGTCCACCACCACCGTATTGAAGGTCCACTAGTGGAGACTGAGTTCGTGAGACCTCTGCAGTGACAGCTTGAGCTTTGCTGGAGTTTTGCCTTCCTAAAAACAATGAAGTCAATATATATAAACTTCTCCTTTGTAAACTGTCCTTGCTGTCACCTCCTGGCAGCTGTTTCATGGCCCCTGTCAGAGCCAGCCCTGTCTCTGCACTGACACAGCTCTGCTGCCCCACAAATGTTGTATCGTCAAGGGAAGACCCATGGTGGAAGGAAATGCATGATCACCCATCCTGGAAAGGACCTCGGGAGGCCTGTAGGCCAAGGAAAACCACAGTCAGTGGAGAAAGGGAAACGAGTATTGGGCTGTTTGTATGCTATGTTAGTGTAAGATGTATACCTACAGAGACACACAGACAAAATGGATCCCTCCAGGAAGTGGTCTTAGACCCTCCGTCTATCCAGAACCTGGCCCTGGGATCCCCTTGTCCCCCCAGTTCTCCATGCACAGACAAGCACACACACATGCAAACAGATCTCTGCAGCACGGAATCACAGAACCATTGAATCATCCAGCTTCCACCTTCTCTGTGCTTCCTCTTCTTTCTTGATGTTAGTCAGGAGCTCCTTGGTCAACCATGCAAGCCTGCTGACACCTTTGCATGACTTTCTGCATGTTGGGGTGGACCGTACTGGAGCTGGAGGAGGAGACCCTTGACCACCAAACAGCTCTCTGCACCCCTCCTCTCTGCAGGGCTGTATCTCATGGGATTCTTCCAAGCAGGTCAGTCAGCAGACCAAAGCCTGCTGTCCTGAAGTCCTGCTCTTTGCCCTGTTCCCTTCCTCAGGAGCCTCAACTCTACCTTCTGTTACATCCCTGACCAGCTCTTTGTTTTCTGTAAGTATGAAGTCCTACAGGGTGCCTCGTCTCACTGCCTCCTCAGTTACCCTTGTCAGGAAGGTCATAGAATCATAAACTCATAGAATCATTTAGATTGGGAAAGATTAGATTTAAGACCATCGAGTCCAACCGTTCAGCTAGCACTGCCAAGTCCACCACTAAACCATGTCCCTAAGCGCCACGTCTACACGTCTTTTAAATACCTCCAGGGATGGGGACTCAACCCCTCCCCGGGGCAGCCTGTTCTGATGCTTGACAATCCTTTTGGTGAAGAAATTTTTCCTAATATCCAGTCTAAACCTCCCCTGGTGCAACTTGAGGCCATTTCCTCTCGTCCTATCGCTAGTTACTTGGGAGAAGAAACCCACGCCTACCTTGCTACGCCCTCCTGTCATGTAGTTGTAGAGAACGATAAGGTCTCCCCTCAGCCTCCTTTTCTCCAGACTAAACAGTCCCAGTTCCCTCAGCTGCTCCTGATAATTATTGTTCTCTGGACCCTTCACCAGCTTCGTTGCCCTTCTCTGGACACGCTCCAGCACCTCAATGTCCTTCTTGTAGTGAGGGGCCCAAAACTGAACACAGGATTCGAGGTGCGGCCTCACCAGTGCCAAGTACAGGGGCATGATCACCTCCCTCCTCCTGCTGGCCACACTAGTTCTGATACAGGCCAGGATGCCATTGGCCTTCTTGGCCACCTGGGCACACTGCCGGCTCATGGTCAGCCGGCTGTCAACCAGCACCCCCACGTCCTTTTCCTCTGGGCAGCTTTCCAGCCACTCTTCCCCAAGCCTGTAGCGTTGCGTGGGGTTGTTGTGGCCCAAGTGCAGGACCCGGCACTTGGCCTTGTTGAACCTCATACAGTTGGCCTCGGCCCATCGATCCAGCCTGTCCAGGTCCCTCTGCAGAGCCTTCCTACCCTCGAGCAGGTCAACACTCCTGCCCAACTGGGTGTCATCTGCAAACTTACTGAGGGAGCACTCAATCCTCTCAACTGGATCGTTGATTAAGATGTTAAATAGAACTGGCCCCAATACTGAAATCTGGGAAACACCTGTGACTGGCCGCCAGCTAAGTGATGCCAAATCAATGAACTCAGTTCATTGAGTTCCTCAGTGAACTGGCTGCACATGGGCACAGAAGGTTTAACTTCATTGCTAACAAAAAATTTTAAACATGATGTAATTCAGGAAACCATAAACTACCCTCCTCAACTGCATGCTAAGTCCAAACTGCATCTCATGCAGTCAACCTTTTGCAAAGACCATCCATAAAAGAACTCGTTGAAACCTAAAGATAAAAAAGGATAGTGTCCTGGTTCCGGCGGGGACAG